>NC_092051.1:97974873-98274873 GCF_003086295.3 Arachis hypogaea | reverse complement strand
CCATATAAATAAGCTCAAAATCTCATAGGTTGTGTGTTCTTTGGCTCAAAAATCATGTTCCAAATACAACTTCAAACAAATTTAACACATAAAATTTTTTTTATTTTTAATTTAAATTAGTGAAATACTATAAAAATTTCTTGAAAAAGAAAATATTACTTCAACCAAGTAGTAAATAAATGCATAAAATCAAATAAACATGCAATTAAACATGCAAATGCAACAATGAACTAACAAATAAAGTAAAATATTGGTGTTTGAGAAGAGAATAACTAACCCATGGAGATCGGTATCGACTTCCCCACACTTAAAGATTGCACCGTCCTCGGTGCATGCTAAGATGTACAAGTGGACGGGTCTCTCCAACTGATGCTTTTCTCCAAGGATTGTGCTGATGGACTTGTTTGTCTCCCTATGTAAACGTCTTCCGGTTCCTTTCCGGGTGGCCATCCTGAAAGAAAAAGGGAAGAAAAGTAACCCAGAAGTAAAGATAAGAAAATAAATGAAGTATGGGTGGGTTAATGCCAATTGATAAGGGTCTCATTTACATGGAAGCTTCAACATGTACGTGAAAAAATAATAGAAGCACATGGCATACCAATGGTGCAGAATTTGCAACAATGGGGAAAAGAGTGGGGAAGGAGAGATAATAAATAAATGACTGTAATTTAAAATAAGTAAATGACTGTAAAATAAATAAATAACTGTAAAACACACTTTTGGCAAGGTATGAAAAATTGGAAGTCCTATCCTAGTTATCCTTATCAATGGAGATGAGAATTGAATCTTAATCCCACTTAGTTAGCCTTTACTAAAGCAAGGGAAGATCAAGTGGATTAATTAGTCTGACCTTCAGGTTCTAGTCAATTCCTAAGAAAGGACCGGAATTATTGAAGTTCAATTCAATTAGCAAAGATAACAATTATCGATCACGTTGAGTTTGATAACTCCTGAGTTACTGATTTTTTAACCAAGACCAAAAGGGGAAAAGTAAATCTACTGGAATAAAAATGTCTTCAGATTGGAAGCAACAGTAACATAAATAAAAGAGAGCAGTAATAAACTGAAATATCTCAAATAAAATTAATTAAAAGAATCATCTGTAACATAGAAAAGTTCATAAGTTAAATTGGGAAGATAATAAATTAAAAAGAAAATTGAACCTGATAAAAAGAAACAATCCTGAAAGCAAAGAAATCCTAAATCCTAATCCTAAGAGAGAGGAGAGAACCTCTCTCTCTAAGAACTACATCTAAAACTTAAAATTATGAATTGTGAGCTGGTTATTATGAATGAATGGATTCTCCCACTTTATGCCTCTAATATGTGTTTTCTGGGCCGCAAATTGGGTCGAAAACAGCCCAAAAATCGCTGGAGAAGAAAACTGCCACGCTGATTTTTGGAAATGCGACGCGTCCGCGTGGAGCGCGTGTTCGCGTCACCTAGCGTCAGGGAAACTATGGCATATTATATATCAAATCGAAACCCCAGATATTAGCTTTCCAACGCAACTGGAACCGCATCGTTTGGACCTCTGTAGCTAAAGTTATAGCCGTTTGAGTGCGAAGAGGTCAGGCTGAACAGCTTAGCAATTTCTCTAACTTCTTGTATTCCTTCCACTTTTGCATGCTTCCTTTCCATCCTCTGAGCCATTCCTGCCCTGTAATCTTTGAAATCACTTAACACGCATATCAAGGCATCTAATGGTAATAAGAGAGGATTTAAACATAGGGAACTTAAGGCCAAAGAAACATGTTTTCAATCAAAGCACATAATTAGGAAGGCAAATGTAAAACCATGCCAATTGTATGAATAAGTGGGTGAAGAGTTGATAAAAACCACTCAATTGAGCACATGATAAACCATGAAATAGTGATTTATCATTGGACCAAGTCCTCATGGACATATGTGTGGAAGGACCTCAATGGAAAGTTGACTCAAGAGGCAAACCGGTTCAATTGAGAAGACCGGACCTTAAGCCTGTAGCTAGAGGATGGTTGGAGTTCATTCAACGCTCAATTATTCCTACTAGCAACCGGTCTGAAGTTACTGTAGACCGGGCCATCATGATCCATAGTATCATGATTGGGGAGGAAGTGGAAGTTCATGAGATTATACTTCAAGAATTCTACAAGGTGGCTGACAAGTCCTCCACTTCGGCAAGGTTAGCCTTTCCTCACCTCATTTGTCACCTCTGCAATTCAGCTGGAATTGACATAGAGGGAGACATCCTCATTGATGACGACAAGCCCATCACCAAGAAAAGGATGGAGCAAACAAGAGATCATGGACCTCAACAAGAGTATGAGGAAATTCCTCACCATGAAATTCCTGGGATGCCTCAAGGGATGCACTTCCCTCCACAAAACTATTGGGAGCAAATCAACACTTTCCTAGGAGAATTAAGTTCCAACATGGGACAACTAAGGATGGAGCACCAAGAGCACTCCATCATCCTCTATGAGATTAGAGAAGATCAAAGAGCTATGAGGGAGGAGCAACAAAGACAAGGAAGAGACATAGAGAAGCTCAAGAACACCATTGGTTCTTCAAGAGGAAGAAGACGCCACCCTCACTAAGGTGGATCCGTTCCTTAATCTCCTTGTTCTTATTCTTTTGTTTTTCGTTTACTGTGCTTTATGTTTATTTATGTTTGTGTCTTTATTACATGATCATTAGTGTTTAAGTGTCTATGTCTTAAAGCTATGAATGTCCTATGAATCCATTACCTCTCTTAAATAAAAACTGTTCTAAAAACAAAAGAACAAGAAGTACATGGTTTTGAATTCATCCTTGAAATTAGTTTAATTATTTTGATGTGGTGACAATACTTTTTGTTTTCTGAATGAATGCTTGAACAGTGCATATGTCTTTTGAATTTGTTGTTTATGAATGTTAAAATTGTTGGCTCTTGAAGAATAATGAAAAAAGGAGAAATGTTATTTGATAATCTGAAAAATCATATAATTGATTCTTGAAGCAAGAAAAAGCAGTGAAGAACAAAGCTTGCAGAAAAAAAAAGAAAAAAGAAAGAAAAAAATTGGCAAAAAAAATTTTAAATTATAAAGAAAAAGAAAAAGAAAAAGCAAGCTGGTGCACGAAATTGTGATGTCCAGGCTCAAACAATCCCTGGTAATGGCTCCAAAGCTTGGTGCTCTGATTTTAATTCATAATTTGTCACAACTTCGATACAACTAACCAGCAAGTGCACTGGGTCGTCCAAGTAATACCTTACGTGAGTAAGGGTCGAATCCCACGGAGATTGTTGGTATGAAGCAAGCTATGGTCACCTTGTAAATCTCAGTCAGGCAGATATAAAGTGATAATGGTGCTTTCGAATATTATATTAAAATAGAGATAGAGATACTTATGTAAATCATTGGTAGGAATTTCAGATAAGCGAATGGAGATGCTTTTCGTTCCTCTGAACCTCTGCTTTCCTACTATCTTCATCCCATCTGTCTTACTCCTTTCCACGGCTGGCTGTATGCAAGGGCATCACCGTTGTCAGTGGCTACATCCCCTCCTCTCAGTGAATAATATGCTCACGCACCCTGTCACGGCACGGCTATTCATCTGTCGGTTCCCGATCATGCTGGAATAGGATTCACCCTCCTTTTGCGTTTGTCACTAACGCCCAGCACTCGCGAGTTTGAAGCTCGTCACAGTCATTCAATCATTGAATCCTACTCAGAATACCACAGACAAGGTTTAGACCTTCCGGATTCTCTTGAATGCCGCCATCATTCTAGCTTTCGCCACGAAGATTCTGGTTAGGAGATCTAAGAGATACTCATTCTAGCTTATTTCATGTAGAACAGAAGTGTTTGTCAGGCACGCGTTCATAAGGGAGAAGGATGATGAGCGTCACACATAATCATCACCTTCATCACGTTCTTGGGTGCGAATGGATATCTTAGAAGAGAAATAAGAAGAATTGAATAGAAAACAGTAGTACTTTGCATTAATCTTTGAGGAACAGCAGAGCTCCACACCTTAATCTATGGAGTGTAGAAACTCTACCGTTGAAAATACATAAGTGAAGGTCCAGGCATGGCCGAGATGGCCAGCCCCCTAAAACGTGATCAATAGTCTCCTAAGATGAACAATGGATTAAAACTGAGACCAAAGATTGTCAAAAAGACTAGTAAAAGGTCCTATTTATAATAAACTAGTCACTAGGGTTTACATGAGTAAGTAATTGATGCATAAATCCACTTCCTGGGCCCACTTGGTGTGTGTTTGGGCTGAGCTTAAGTGTAACACGTGCAGAGGCCATTTGTGGAGTTGAACGCCAGTTTCTGTGCCAGTTTGGGCGTTCAACTCTGGTTTTGGATCCTTTTCTGGCGCTCGACGCCAGATTTGGGCAGAAGGCTGGCGTTGAACGCCAGTTTACGTCATCAATTCTTGGCCAAAGTATGGACTATTATATATTGCTGGAAAGCCCTGGATGTCTACTTTCCAACGCAATTGGAAGCGCGCCATTTCGAGTTCTGTAGCTCCAGAAAATCCACTTTGAGTGCAGGGAGGTCAGAATCCAATAGCATCAGTAGTCCTTTTTCAACCTCTGAATCTGATTTCTGCTCAAGTCCCTCAATTTCAGCCAGAAAATACCTGAAATCACAGAAAAACACACAAACTCATAGTAAAGTCCAGAAATGTGAATTTAACATAAAAACTAATGAAAACATCCCTAAAAGTGACTAGATCCTACTAAAAACATACTAAAAACAATGCCAAAAAGCGTATAAATTATCCGCTCATCACAACACCAAACTTAAATTGTTGCTTGTCCCCAAGCAACTGAAAATCAAATAGGATAAAAAGAAGAGAATATACTATAAATTCCAAACTATCAATGAAACATAGCTGTAATCATATGAACGGGACTTATAGCTTTTTGCCTCTTGAATAGTTTTGGCATCTCACTTTATCCATTGAGGTTCAGAATGATTGGCATCTATAGGAACTTCAGATTTCGAATAGTGTTATTGACTCTCCTAGTTCAGTATGATGATTCTTGAACACAGCTTCTTTATGAGTCTTGGCCGTGGCCCTAAGCACTTTGTTTTCCAGTATTACCACCGGATACATAAATGCCACAGACACATAATTGGGTGAACCTTTTCAGATTGTGACTCAGCTTTGCTAAAGTCCCCAATTAGAGGTGTCCAGGGTTCTTAAGCACACTCTTTGTTTTTGCTTTGGACCTTGACTTTAACCGCTCAGTCTCAAGTTTTCACTTGACACCTACGCGCCACAAGCACATGGTTAGGGACAGCTTGGTTTAGCCGCTTAGACCAGGATTTTATTCCTTTAGGCCCTCCTATCCACTGATGCTCAAAGCCTTGGGATCCTTTTTATTTGCCCTTGCCTTTTGGTTTTAAGGGTTATTGGCTTTTTCTGCTTGCTTTTTCTTTTTCTTTCTATTTTTTTTTTCGCCTATTTTTTTTTTCTTTCTCTTTTTTTTTTTCCTGCAAGCTTTGTTTTTTTGCTGCTTTTTCTTGCTTCAAGAATCATTTTTATGATTTTTCAGATTATCAAATAACATGTCTCCTAGTCATCATTCTTTCAAGAGCCAACATATTTAACATTCTTAAACAACAACTTCAAAAGACATATGCACTGTTCAAGCATACAATCAGAAAACAAGAAGCATTGTCACCACATCAATATAATTAAGCTAAGTTCAAGGATAAATTCGAAACTCATGTACTTCTTGTTCTTTTGAATTAAAACATTTTTCATTTAAGAGAGGTGATGGATTCATAGGACATTCATATCTTTAAGACAAAGTTACTAACTACTAATGATCATGTAGTGAAGACACAAACATAGATAGGCACATAACATAGAAAACGAAAAACAGAAGAAAGAAGAACAAGGAATGAATCCACCTTAGTGATGGTGGCGTTTCCTTCTTGAGGAACCAATGATGTCCTTGAGCTCTTCTATGTCTCTTCCTTGTCTTTGTTGCTCCTCCCTCATTGCTTTTTGATCTTCTCTTATTTCATGAAGCATGATGGAGTGCTCTTGATGTTCCACCCTTAGTTGTCCCATATTGGAACTTAATTCTTCTAGGGAGGTGTTGATGTGCTCCCAATAGTTTTGTGGAGTAAAGTGCATTTGAGGCATTTCCGAAATCTCATGGTGATGAGCTTCATACGCCTCTTGAGCTCCATGAGTGGGCTCTCTTGCTTGCTCCATCTTTTTCTTAGTGATGGGCTTTTCCTCTTTAATGAGGATATCTCCTTCTATGTCAATCCCAGCTGAATTGCATAGGTGGCAAATGAGGTGAGGAAAGGCTAACCTTGCCATGGTGGAGGACTTGTCAGCCACCTTGTAGAGTTCTTGAGGTATAATCTCATGAACTTCCACCTCTTCTCCAATCATGATGCTATGGATCATGATGGCCCGGTCTATAGTAACTTCAGACCGGTTGCTAGTGGGAATGATTGAGCATTGAATAAACTCCAACCATCCTCTAGCTATAGGCTTGAGGTCCAATCTTCTTAGTTGAACCGGCTTGCCTTTGGAGTCAATCTTCCATTGAGCTCCTTCTACACATATGTCCATAAGGACTTGGTCCAACCTTTGATCAAAGTTGACTCTCCTTGTGTAGGGGCGTGCGTTTTCTTCCATGTATGGCAAGTTGAACGCCAACCTCACATTCTCCGGACTAAAATCTAAGTATTTCCCCCGAACCATTGTAACATAGTTCTTTGGATCCGGGTTCTTACTTTGATCATGGTTCTTGGTGATCCATGCATTGGCATAGAACTCTTGAACCATTAGGATGCCGACTTGTTGGATGGGATTTGTTAGAACTTCCCAACCTCTTCTTTGAATTTCATGTCGGATCTCCGGATACTCATTTCTTTTGAGTTTAAAAGGGACCTCAGGGATCACCTTCTTCTTGGCCACAACATCATAGAAGTGGTTTTGATGGGCTTTAGAGATGAATCTTTCTATCTCCCATGACTCGGATGTGGAAGCTTTTGTCTTCCCTTTCCCTCTTCTAGAGGATTCTCCGGTCTTGGGTGCCATCAATGGTAATGGAAAAACAAAAAAGCTATGCTTTTACCACACCAAACTTAGAATATTGCTCGCCCTCGAGCAATAAACAAAAGAATAGAAGAAGAAGAAGAAATATGGAGAGGGAGAGGGAGATGTGGTTTCGGCCAAGAGAAGTGTAGAGGGGTGTGTTGTGTGAATTTGAAGAAGAATGGATGGCTTTATATAGGGAAGGGAGGGGGGGTTAAGGTTCGGCCATATGGGTGGGTTTGGGTGGGAAATTGGTTTTGAATTTTGAAGGTAGGTGGAGTTTATGAGGTAGGTTTATGGGGAAGAGGAGATGGATGTGAGTGGTGAAGGTTTAGTGGGGAAGAGAGATTGAGGTGATTGGTGAGGGGTTTTTAGGGAAGAGTGTTTGTGGGGTTGTGTGAAAGAGAGTGGTGAGAAGAAATGAGTGGAGGTAGTGGGGATCCTGTGGGGTCCACAGATCCTGAGTGGATCCTGTGGGGTCCACAGATCCTGAGGTGTTCAAGGATTTACATCCCTGCACCCATTAGGCATGTAAAAATGCCTTTGTACCCAACTCTGGGCGTTCAGCGCCAGGTTGGTGGCCATTTTGGGCGTTCAGCCCATCTGTGTGCCATTTCTGGCGTTGAATGCCAGAACCATGCTCTGTTCTGGCGCTGAACGCCAGACAGATGCTCCTCCAGGGTGTAGTTTTTCTTCTGCTGTTCTTGATTCCGTTTTCAATTTTTATATTTTATTTTGTGACTCCACATGATCATGAACCTAAGAAAACATGAAAAATAATAAAAACAAGAATTAGATAATCATTGGGTTGCCTCCCAACAAGCGCTTCTTTAATGTCAATAGCTTGACAGTGGGCTCTCATGGAGCCTCACAGATGTGCAGAGCTTTGTTGAGACTCTCCAACACCAAACTTAGAGTTTGGATATGGGAGTTCAACACCAAACTTAGAGTTTGGTTGTGGCCTCCCAACACCAAACTTAGAGTTTGACTGTGGGGGCTCTGGTTGACTCTGCTGGGAGAGAAGCTTTTCCTGCTTCCTCTCCATGGTTGCAGAGGGGGATCCTTGAGTTTTGAATACAAGGGAGTTCTCATTCCATTGAAGGAATATTTCACCTCTGTCAACATCAATCACAGCTCTTGCTGTGGCCAGGAAAGGTCTTCCTAGGATGATGGATTCATCCTCTTCCTTTCTAGTATCCAGGACTATGAAATCAGCAGGGATGTAAAGGCCCTCAACCTTTACTAATACATCTTCTACTTGTCCATAAGCCTGTTTTCTTGAGCTGTCTGCCATCTCTAGTGAGATTTTAGCAGCTTGCACCCCATAGATTCCCAGTTTCTCTATTACAGAGAGGGGCATGAGGTTTATCCCTGAACCAAGGTCACACAGAGCCTTAAAGATCATGGTGCCTATGGTACAAGGGATTATGAACTTTCCAGGATCCTGTCTCTTCTGAGGCAATGTCAGTTGATCCAGATCACTTAGTTCATTGATGAACAAGGGAGGTTCAACTTCCCAAGTATCAATGCCAAACAATTTAGCATTCAGCTTCATGATTGCACCAAGAAACTTGGCAGTTTGCTCTTCAGTAACATCCTCATTCTCTTCAGAAGAGGAATACTCATCAGAGCTCATGAAGGGCATAAGGAGGTTCAATGGAATCTCTATGGTCTCTAGATGAGTCTCAGATTCCTTTGGTTCCTCAGAGGGAAGCTCCTTATTGACCACTGGACGTCCCAGGAGGTCTTCCTCCTTGGGATTCACGTCCTCTCCTTTCCTCACAGGTTCGGCCATGGCGCTTATGTCAATGGCCTTGCACTCTCCTTTTGGGTTCTCTTCTGTATTGCTTGGGAGAGTACTAGGAGGGATTTCAGTGATCCTTTTACTCAGCTGGCCCACTTGTGCTTCCAAATTTCTAATGGAAGACCTTGTTTCATTCATGAAACTTACAGTGGCCTTAGATAGATCAGAGACTAGATTTGCTAAATTAGAAGCATTTTGTTCAGAGTTCTCTGTCTGTTGCTGAGTTGATGATGGAAAAGGTTTGCTATTGCTAAACCTGTTTCTTCCCCCATTATTAAAGCCTTGTTGAGGCTTTTGATCCTTCCATGAGAAATTTGGATGATTTCTCCATGATGAGTTATAGGTGTTTCCATAAGGTTCACCTAAGTAATTTACCTCTGCTATTGCAGGGTTCTCAGGATCATAGGCTTCTTCTTCAGAAGATGCCTCTTGAGTACTGTTGGATGCAACTTGCATTCCATGCAGACTCTGAGAAATCATATTGACTTGCTGAGTCAATATTTTGTTCTGAGCCAGTATGGCATTCAGAGTATCAACTTCAATAACTCCCTTCTTCATAGGCCTCCCATTGCTTACAGGATTCCTTTCAGAAGTGTACATGAACTGGTTATTAGCAACCATGTCAATGAGTTCTTGAGTTTCTGCAGGCGTTTTCTTTAGGTGAATGGATCCACCTGCAGAGGTGTCCAGTGACATCTTTGATAGCTCAGATAAACCATCATAGAATATATCCAGGATGGTTCATTCTGAAAGCATGTCAGAAGGACACTTTTTGGTCAACTGTTTGTATCTTTCCCAAGCTTCATAGAGGGATTCACCTTCTTTCTGTCTGAAGGTTTGAACATCAGCTCTAAGCTTGCTCAGCTTTTGAGGAGGAAAGTACTTGGATAAGAAAGCCGTGACCAGCTTATCCCAAGAGTTCAGGCTGTCTTTGGGTTGAGAATCCAACCATAATCTAGCTCTGTCTCTTACAGCAAAAGGGAAAAGCATGAGCCTGTAGACTTCAGGATCTACTCCATTAGTCTTAACAGTATCACATATCTGCAAGAATTTAGTTAAGAACTGAAAAGGATCTTCCAATGAAAGTCCATGAAACTTGCAGTTCTGCTGCATTAGAGAAACTAATTGAGGTTTCAGCTCAAAGTTGTTTGCTCCAATGGCAGGAATGGAGATGCTTCTTCCATGTAAATTGGAATTAGGTGCAGTAAAGTCACCAAGCATCTTCCTTACATTATCATTATTTTCGGCTGCCATCTCCTCTGCCTGTTCAAAAATTTCTGAAAGATTATCTCTGGATTGTTGTATTTTAGCTTCTCTTAATTTTCTCTTCAGAGTCCTTTCAGGTTCTGGATCTGCTTCCACAAGAATGTTCTTATCCTTGCTCCTGCTCATATGACAAAGAAGAAGGCACAGAAAAATAATAATAATAATAGAGATCCTTTATACCACAGTATAGGGATCCTTTTGTGAGTGGAAGAAAAGGGGGAGACAAAGAATGTAATATAAAGGAAGAAACACAACTGTGAGAATGGAAGAGATGTGAGATGAGATGTTAGGATATGAATGAATAAATAGAATAGGATGGGGGAGGTATAATTTTCGAAAATTATTTTTGAAAAGGAGTGAGTGATTTTTGAAAAATGGTTTTTGAAAAATGTTAGAAATTTTCGAAAAATTTTTAAAATTTAAAAATAAAGATAATTAGTTAATAAAAAAAAAGAAATTTTTGAAAAAGAGGGGAGATATTTTCGAAAATTAGAGAGAGAGAGTTAGTTAGGTAGTTTTGAAAAAGTTAAGAAATAAACAAAAAGTTAGTTAGTTAGTTGAAACAATTTTTGAAAAGATAAGAAGTTAGGAAGCTAGAAAAGATATTTTGAAAAGATATTTTTGAAAAAGATAAGATAAGAAGATATTTTTGAAAAGATATGATTGAAATTAGTTTTGAAAAAGATTTTATTTTTAAAATTTCAATTAATGACTTGGTTCATAAGAAATCACAAGATATGATTCTAGAACTTAAAGTTTGCATCTTTCTTAACAAGCAAGTAACAAACTTCAAATTTTTAAATCAAAACATTAATTGATTATGTTATTTTCGAAAATTTGATATAAAAATAAGAAAAATATTTTTGAAAAATATTTTTGGAATTTTCGAAAATAACTAAGAATTTTGAAAAAGATTTGAATTTTGAAAAAGATCTGAAAAAGATAAGATTTTCAAATTGAAAATTTGATTTGACTCATGAGAAACAATTTGATTTTAAAAATTTTTGAAAAAGTCAATCCAAATTTTCGAATTTGATGAGAGAAAAAGGGAAAGATATTTTTTTGATTTTTGAAATTTTTATGAAAAACATGAAAAATATGCAATGCATGAAATTTTTAGATCAAAACAATGAATGCATGCAAGAATGCTATGAATGTCAAGATGAACACCAAGAACACTATGAAGAACATGATGAACATCAAGAACATATTTTTGAAAAATTTTTAATGCAAAGAAAACATGCAAGACACCAAACTTAGAATTCTTTAATGCTTAGACACTAAGAATTCAAAAATGCATATGATAAACATGAAAAGACACAAAACAAAAAATCATCAAGATCAAACAAGAAGACTTACCAAGAACAACTTGAAGATCATGAAGAACACTATGAATGCATGAAATTTTCGAAAAATGCTAGATGCATATGCAAGTGACACCAAACTTATGATATGACTCAAGACTCAAACAAGAAACAGAAAAATATTTTTGATTTTTATGATTTTCTAATTTTTTTTCGGATTTTTTTTTTCGAAAATTAATTGAAAAAGAAAAAAATAAGGATTCCAAAATTTTTAACATGAATTCCAGGAATCTTGCCATGTTAGTCTAAAGCTTCAGTCCAAGAATTAGACATGGCTCACTAGCCAGCCAAGCTTTCAATGAAAGCTCCAGTCCAAAACACTAGACATGGCCAATGGCCAGCCAAGCTTCAGCAGATATGGATACTTTTCAAGTATAGAACAACTAAATGTGTGAGAATCTCTTCTTTTGTGATGGTAAGTTGAAACCCCAGTCCAAAAGATTAGACATGGCTTACAGCCAGCCAGGATTCAACAAATCATCATGAAACACTAGAATTCATTCTTAAAAATTTTGAATAAAATTTTTTTGAAAACTTTTTTTTTTTCGAAAACAATTGAGAAAATTTTAGAAATATTTTTGAAAAATTTTTGAAAATAAAATAAAAAGAAAATTACCTAATCTGAGCAACAAGATGAACCGTCAGTTGTCCAAACTCAAACAATCCCCGGCAATGGCGCCAAAAACTTGGTGCTGTTGCCGGATCAAAAGGGAATCTGGCACTGATGTTACCGGACCAAAAGCTTGCCGAGAACTCAAACAATCCCCGGCAACGGCGCCAAAAACTTGGTGCACAAAATTGTGATGTCCAGGCTCAAACAATCCCTGGTAATGGCTCCAAAGCTTGGTGCTCTGATTTTAATTCATAATTTGTCACAACTTCGATACAACTAACCAGCAAGTGCACTGGGTCGTCCAAGTAATACCTTACGTGAGTAAGGGTCGAATCCCACGGAGATTGTTGGTATGAAGCAAGCTATGGTCACCTTGTAAATCTCAGTCAGGCAGATATAAAGTGATAATGGTGTTTTCGAATATTATATTAAAATAGAGATAGAGATACTTATGTAAATCATTGGTAGGAATTTCAGATAAGCGAATGGAGATGCTTTTCGTTCCTCTGAACCTCTGCTTTCCTACTATCTTCATCCCATCTGTCTTACTCCTTTCCATGGCTGGCTGTATGCAAGGGCATCACCGTTGTCAGTGGCTACATCCCCTCCTCTCAGTGAATAATATGCTCACGCACCCTGTCACGGCACGGCTATTCATCTGTCGGTTCCCGATCATGCTGGAATAGGATTCACCCTCCTTTTGCGTCTGTCACTAACGCCCAGCACTCGCGAGTTTGAAGCTCGTCACAGTCATTCAATCATTGAATCCTACTCAAAATACCACAGACAAGGTTTAGACCTTCCGGATTCTCTTGAATGCCGCCATCATTCTAGCTTTCGCCACGAAGATTCTGGTTAGGAGATCTAAGAGATACTCATTCTAGCTTATTTCATGTAGAACAGAAGTGTTTGTCAGGCACGCGTTCATAAGGGAGAAGGATGATGAGCGTCACACATAATCATCACCTTCATCACGTTCTTGGGTGCGAATGGATATCTTAGAAGAGAAATAAGAAGAATTGAATAGAAAACAGTAGTACTTTGCATTAATCTTTGAGGAACAGCAGAGCTCCACACCTTAATCTATGGAGTGTAGAAACTCTACCGTTGAAAATACATAAGTGAAGGTCCAGGCATGGCCGAGATGGCCAGCCCCCTAAAACGTGATCAATAGTCTCCTAAGATGAACAATGGATTAAAACTGAGACCAAAGATTGTCAAAAAGACTAGTAAAATGTCCTATTTATAATAAACTAGTCACTAGGGTTTACATGAGTAAGTAATTGATGCATAAATCCACTTCCTGGGCCCACTTGGTGTGTGTTTGGGCTGAGCTTAAGTGTAGCACGTGCAGAGGCCATTTGTGGAGTTGAACGCCAGTTTCTGTGCCAGTTTGGGCGTTCAACTCTGGTTTTGGATCCTTTTCTGGCGCTGGATGCCAGATTTGGGCAGAAGGCTGGCGTTGAACGCCAGTTTACGTCATCAATTCTTGGCCAAAGTATGGACTATTATATATTGCTGGAAAGCCCTGGATATCTACTTTCCAACGCAATTGGAAGCGCGCCATTTCGAGTTCTGTAGCTCCAGAAAATCCACTTTGAGTGCAGGGAGGTCAGAATCCAACAGCATCAGTAGTCCTTTTTCAACCTCTGAATCTGATTTCTGCTCAAGTCCCTCAATTTCAGCCAGAAAATACCTGAAATCATAGAAAAACACACAAACTCATAGTAAAGTCCAGAAATGTGAATTTAACATAAAAACTAATGAAAACATCCCTAAAAGTGACTAGATCCTACTAAAAACATACTAAAAATAATGCCAAAAAGCGTATAAATTATCCACTCATCACAAGCAGAAAAAGTCAATAGCCCTTAAAACCAAAAGGCAAGGATAATAAAAAAGGATCCAAGGCTTTGAGCATCAATGGATAGGAGGGCCCAAAGGAATAAAATCCTGGCCTAAGCGGCTAAACCAAGCTGTCCCTAACCATGTGCTTGTGGCATGAAGGTGTCAAGTGAAAACTTGAGACTGAGCGGTTATAGTCAAGGTCCAAAGAAAAAAAAAGAGTGTGCTTAAGAACCCTAGACACCTCTAACTGGGAACTCTAGCAAAGCTGAGTCACAAACTGAAAAGGTTCACCCAGTTATGTGTCTGTGGCATTTATGTATCCGGTGGTAATACTGGAAAACAAAGTGCTTAGGGCCACGGCCAAGACTCAGAAAGTAGTTGTGTTCAAGAATCAACATACTGAACTAGGAGAATCAATAACACTATCTGAATTCTGAGTTCCTATAGATGCCAATCATTCTGAACGTCAAAGGATAAAGTGAGATGCCAAAACTGTTCAGAGGCAAAAAGCTACTAGTCCCGCTCATCTGATTGGAGCTAAGTTTCATTGATATTTTGGAATTTATAGTATATTCTCTTCTTTTTATCCTATTTGATTTTTAGTTGCTTGGGGACAAGCAACAGTTTAAGTTTGGTGTTGTGATGAGCGGATAATTTATACGCTTTTTGGCATTGTTTTTACATAGTTTTTAGTATGATTTAGTTAGTTTTTAATAAATTTTTATTAGTTTTTAAATAAAAATTACATTTCTGGACTTTACTATGAGTTTGTGTGTTTTTTTTGTGATTTCAGGTAATTTCTGGCTGAAATTGAGGGACTTGAGCAAAAATCAGATTCAGAGGCTAAAGAAGGACTGCAGATGCTGTTGGATTCTGATCTTCCTGCACTCGAAATAGATTTTCTGGAGCTACAGAAACTCAAATGGTGTGCTCTCAATTGCGTTGAAAAGTAGACATCCAGGGCTTTCCATCAATATATAATAGTCCATACTTTGCATGAGTTTTGATGACGCAAACTGGCGTTCAAACGCCAACTCCCTACCCTATTCTGGAGTTAAACGCCAGAAACAGGTTACAAACCAGAGTTAAACGCCAGAAACAGGCTACAAACTGGCGTTCAACTACAAAAGAGTCTCTACACATGAAATCTCAATGCTCAGCCCAAGCACACACCAAGTGGGCCCGGAAGTGGACTTCTCCATCATTTACTTATCTTATGTAACCCTAGTCACTAGTCTAGTATAAAAATTACTTTTAGTGATTTATTTTATATCTTTTGTTCATCTTTAGATCATTGTGTACACGTTTAAAGAGGCTGGCCATTTGGCCATGCCTAGACCTTGTTCTTATGTATTTTCAACGGTAGAGTTTTTACACACCATAGATTAAGGTGTGAAGCTCTGCTGTTCTTCATGAATTAATGCAAAGTACTATTATTTTTCTATTCAACTCAAGCCTATTTCTTCTCTAAGATATTCATTCGCACACAAGAACATGATGAATGTGATGATTATGTGACGCTCATCACCATTCTCACCTATGAACGCGTGCCTGACAAACACTTCCGTTCTACATGAAAACAAGCTTGAATGCATATCTCTTAGCCTCCTGATCTACGATCAGAGTCTTCGTGGTATAGGCTAGAATTATTGGC
This sequence comes from Arachis hypogaea, assembly GCF_003086295.3. Classification (NCBI taxonomy): domain Eukaryota; kingdom Viridiplantae; phylum Streptophyta; class Magnoliopsida; order Fabales; family Fabaceae; genus Arachis; species Arachis hypogaea. The sequence continues at coordinate 98,259,280 of NC_092051.1, read as the reverse complement.
GGCCATTCTTGAGATCCGGAAAGTCTAAACCTTGTCTGTGGTATTCCGAGTAGGATCTGGGAAGGGATGGCTGTGATGAGCTTCAAACTCGCGAGTGCTGGGCGTAGTGACAGACGCAAAAGGATTAATGGATCCTATTCCAGCATGATCAAGAACCGACAGATGATTAGCCGTGCGGTGACAGCGCATTTGGACAATTTTCACTGAGAGGACGGGATGTAGCCATTGACAACGGTGATGCCCAACATAAAGCTTGCCATGGAAAGGAGTATGAATGATTGGATGAAGACAGTAGGAAAGCAGGGGTTCAGAAGGAATAAAAGTATCTCCATACGCTTATCTGAAATTCCTACCAATGAATTACATAAGTATTTCTATCCTATTTTATATTTTAATTATCAAATCTCCATAACCATTTGAATCCGCCTGACTGAGATTTACAAGATGACCATAGCTTGCTTCAAGCCGACAATCTCCGTGGGATCGACCCTTACTCACGTAAGGTTTATTACTTGGATGACCCAGTGCACTTGCTGGTTTGTTGTGCGAAGTTGTGACAAAGAACTAAGATTATGAACGTGCGTATGAAGTTTTTGGCACCGTTACCAAGGAATGAACAATCACGATTTCGTGCACCAGTGTATCATATTGAAAAAGATCAATGCATTGTGGAGTACGAGTGGGTACCGCATGAATGTCAGTGCTAGTGGAATGTGAAAATGGAAAATGAGTTTCATAGAAAGTTACATTTCTAGATATGAAAATTTACTTTGATTTTAAATCAATAAGTTGAAAACCTTTTGTTCCTAATTTAAAACTGAGAAAAGTTATTTTTTCTGACTCTTGGGTCTAATTTTGTTCTTAAATTTGTTAATGTGGAGGCCTATGCAAGAGAACCAAATACTCTTAAATATGAAAAATCAGGTAAATTACCATACAAAAGCTTATAAAGACTAGCATTATCTAGTTTAGTGCTGGACATCCTATTAATTAGGTGAATAGCGTGAGAAACTATGTATTGCCAAAAACAATGTGGAATTCTTGATTGAAATAGTAGTGCTCTAGCAACACCTAAAATGTGCTGGTGTTTTCGCTCTACAATCCCGTTTTGCTTTGGTGTTTCTACACAAGAGGTTTGATGTAAAATGCCAGTTGATGCAAAAAAAGATTTTAAAGTGAATTCTGACCCATTGTCAGTCCTTATACACTTAACTTGTTTTTCAAATTGTACTCTGACAAAATTCACAAAATTAATAACCAATTGTGATGCCTCGGATTTATTTTTCATAAAAAAAAATCTAAGTAAATCTGCTCTTACCATCCACCACAGTAAAAAAATACCTATGTCCTTTATTAGAAGGGACAGAAATAGTACCCTAGATATCCATATAAATTAAGTCAAAATAGTCTTTTATTTCAGTGGTACTAAGATCAAAAGATAATTTCTTTTGTTTTGCAAAATAACTTGAGCCACAAGGAAGTTTTGAATCAATACAATCTATAAAAGGATAATACTTCTTTAGTAAAATCAATTTATGCACGGGTATGTGTCCTAATCTAAGATGCCAAATGTTGTTGTGCTCATTTATGTGAGCTGTTATGGGATGAGTAGTAGTCGTAGTTGCTGCCAATGAATCTTGCTTTGTTGGAAAAGGGAAAAAGTCAGAGAATTCTGGTTCTCTACTCATTGTACATAACCCTTCTATACACTCAGCAATGCCAATCATCTTTGATATGGATCAATCCTATATCTCACAACACTTATCATTGATTAACAGTTGAACATGTAAGTTTGAGGTTAATTTTGACACAGAGATCAGTTTGAAATCAAAAGAAAGAATGTATAAAATATTTTTGAGAAAAAAGTTTTTACAGAATATGATTGTGCTAATAATGGTGCTAACAGTTTTGGTCCCATTTGGCAATATCACATTGATTGGAGCAATATTTTGAACGCTTGCAAAATCTTTTAAGTCAATGACCCATAGTGCAGATTTTGGAGTGATAATACTCATAATTCTTGCATTAAAATGTAATGCAATGGTTTTACTTGGAGTGGAGGTCTGAATAAAATTAGTCAAAATTTGATTTGCATTATGAGGTTGTTGCTGCACACTTTTGTCTTTGATCAACTCTAACAAAGCAAATCTTTGCTCTGGAGTGAACCCATATCTTGATATTTTAGTGTTCTCTTGAATACAATTAAGCTGGGATTGTTTGTCACTGAGTATATCATCATGCCCCCAGTGATCATGTGATTGATGGTGGTGTTATGTTGCTACCGTTGATAGAAATGGGAGGAGTACACATGCTTCTTATAGCACACATCTTTTGTGTGGCCTTGCTTGTTATGATGAAAGCATGCCAATATAACTCCATGACCTCTATTACCTGATTTGTAATCTTGTTTTGTGTTTTTGTTTTGTGTTTGGCAGCTCTGTACTTTCATGCCGTGTTAGTGACATGCAAAGTTTGTTCTTTTAGAAATTTTACTTTGAGGTTACTTCTAAAATTGTATAGTTTGTATGGAAAAAAAATTTTAGGAAAAGAAAATTTAAAATTGGTAAACATGTGAATGGTTGCTTGAATTATAGCTTGTTTTAGGGTTTAAGAAAGTTTGTAATGAGAGTTTCAGTTTGTAAATTTTTGTGAAAAAATAGTAGAAAAAATTGTACTTTTCTAAAAATTTTGCTTTCAGTAGTGTTGTTGTTGAGTGAATTAGAGAGTTAGTATGCATTAGTTGATCTAAGTATTTAGTGCTAGTGGAGTTAATGTTATTTGAATAGAAGTTTCAAGTTTGTATGTAATTTGATTGATCCAATTATTGTGGTTTTTCTGTGGGTGTAGTTTAATATATAAATTTGTTGAAGTGGTTTAGTCAACTGAAGTTTTATGTGCCATAATAGATCCAATTGGTATGATTTTGCAGTTGTTCTTCTTAAGAGTTTGATGTTGTGATTGTTGGCGCTGGCATCATTAGTTTGACCATTGCTCGTCAGTTCTTGACCTCTTCCGACCTGTTCGTTGCCATCGTTGACAAAGCTCTCCCTTGTTCTGGTTTCATTAGCGCAGGTTTTTCTTTTCTTTTCTTCTCTTAGATTTCAGCTAAGCTAAAAATATATGTTGAAATTTCACCTTAAGGGTTTTTGAATTCTAAATAAGCTTATTAGAACTTAAAAAAATTTAAGCATAAATGAATCGAGTTAAATTATGATTCATGACATGGAGCAATGTTGTTGTTGTCATTACAAGAAAATAAGCTTTCTGCCACGCTTTTAAAGCGTGCCGAAAAGGGCTAAAAAGCGTGCCGATAGCTTTTCGCCACACTTTTTGAGCTATCGGCACGCTTTTGAAAGGGTCACGTCCGCCAGCGTGCCGATTGCTCTATCGCCACGCTTGTGAATCTATCGGCACGCTTTTTTTTGGCCACGCTTTCAACTCTTGCCACGCTTAAAAGCGTGGCCATAGGTGTTAATCTATCGGTACGATATAAAAACGTACCGAAAAGTTCACATAACGCCACACTTTTCGAGCGTGCCAAGAAAGTTAGTTTTGGCTACGCTTTGAAAGCGTGCCGATAGAGCACATACAGCCACGCTTTTAAAGCGTAGCTTTCCCACTAAAGCCTTTTGCCACGCTTTCAAAGCGTGGCCTATTCCTTTGTCAAATTAAAAAAAAAAGAGAAAATTAGAATGCATAATAATAATTAAAAAAATTACAGTTCTATAATAATAATTAAAAAGAGAAAATTAGAAGGCATAAGAATTGATTTTTTATTAATTTACATGAATTATTTACATGCTATAATAATAATTTAAATTAAAACTGAAATGTTCCCAAATATATGAAGGATGGAAAACCAAAAAGTGATATACATCAGAACTATGATTAACAAAAAGTTGATGTAGGAAGAACTCCTGCTACCATTTGCTTTAAAACTCTTCGTCTTCACTGGCCGCAGCTTCTTTCTTATCATATTTTTCATCAGCCCTCTTCATGCTCTCCTTCTCCTTCTCCCTTTTCTCCTCCTGCTTCAGCAACATTATAACTTTCCATAGCTTTCTTATATTCTGCTTTAAGCTTAGCAACTTTATCGGAATAAGGCTTCTTCTCCTGAACCACACATCAAGACACTTGAATCAACATCACATTGACAAACACATCATAAGAGAAAGATAAGCTTTATAGACTTGCACATTATATATTGTACTTTTATTATTTACTATTTCAATTTTCATTTCCACATGCAGAAAATAGAATTTTAAAAATTACCATTAGTTATATTCAAAACACCAGCAGCGCTTGTGTTAAGTACTGGTTGCAGAAGAGGTCCAATCACCATTGCTGGGTTAATTGTTTTTTTTTTTTTTGCAAATTTTCAAGCAGCATCTTCAGCCAATGTCTTTGAAAGCACATACCAGTACCATGACTGAAAAAAAAGGAAAATGGGAAACAAAATTGGTGGTACCAAAGTCTCAAATTTACAAGGGATTGAGCTTATTCATATGAATCAAAATTAAATCAGCAACACATAAAGCTAATTCCACTCCTACTAATTTGGCCTAATTAGGCGAATATGATAACAATTGTAGGGACATGGCACATATCTTCGACTCCTTACAAAGTCAACCCATAAACACTTCACTCCCAAAATAATCTAATGTGAAACGTCTAGAATTAACACCTAGTATTTCTCCAACAAACAAATTAATCCATAGAATTAAGAGCTATATAGTTATATATACTACAAACAAGCCAATCACAACTTTTTCTCAATCAGATAAGAATTACTAAGATTAAATTTAATCACAAAATAGTAGTGTGAGTCACATATTGAAACAATTACAATTCGGTATTAATAGTGTCTAATGAACAATTCAATTACTAGGTGGAGTAATCATTATTAAGATGGTACCTTTCGCTACCTAACTTTTCATAATATACCATCAGAAATCAATGCTGCCAGACCCCAAATCTCATCTGGTTCAAGCCACCGTTAGCGTTTATGAGGATATAGCCGTTGGTCTTTGAGATAGGAGGGTACTTGAGTCATACTCTTATGATTTCTTGGCAGTTCTATGCATTGAGTGAAATTGTCACTGTTGGGTTTAGACCAGATGCCTGACTCCTGAATGAAAATGCAAACTTTATAAATGAAAAAGAATAGACATCTCTAAACACAACATATACTACAGAGGGGATTTAAGACTTACTTCGGCCATGGCAATCTCGCTACCAATTACTCCTGTGTCTACCATCTTTAGAGTTCATTCAGCATCACCTTCTCCATCCCTATAACCATAATCAATGGAGCTTCGGTCCATTATTAATCTAGAAACGGAGCCAGATAGTTCCTGATAAAAGGGTAAAATAATTTGCTTAGTAATATAACTTATCCAAACACCACACCATCCTCAGATGGATAAAAATTGAAGTGATTTAAGGAGACTCAAATCAAATCATGAACTATCAACTATATAGTTCTTAATAAAAGCAGGGATAAACAAGCAACTCTAGCTAAGCCTAACTCTCATGAAACAAAAACAGCAGCAGAATAGGTTCTTAATAAAAGTAGGGATAAACAGGGAAACCATCAGGAATATTGGAGAAGCTTTAGCTATATGCTGAATGATCAATATAAGGTGTACAAAGAGGGAGGTTATGTGCCCCTAGCAGGTGAGGATAAAAATCTTACCATTAGTGACATGATGAGTTCCCATGGGGATGCATCTTGTTCAAAGGTGGTTCAGCAGCATCCTTCAAACACCTCATTTTTCATAAGTTAGATTATGTTTGCTACCTAGGTGGAGTAACAAATTGAATGAGATTAAAGAGAGAGCAGAGAATATATTCAAAAGAAGAAGTATGCAAAGGAAAGCAACTGAATACATTAAACCAAAAAAAGAAGGGAAACAGAAGTGAGGATCAAGAAACAAACAAACAATATCTTCAAACTTAGGCAACAAATGTCAGAACAGAACAGAACGGAACAGAACTGAATTGTCATAATTATCAGACAAAGTCTTCCCTAAAGCAAAGAAATCCAGTGTTCAAATCACTAACATTTTAGTTAAAGCTTGCTTTAAGTCACAATCCATTTCCACTGCAACTAACCAAATTTCAGTTTTTATGAGACATTTTAAAGCAACAAAATAGTCAAAAAAAATAGCTTAACAGAAATTACATTGGCTACAGCATACTTAAGCAGCAGTGATAGGCACTGCTCGAGCAAAGCACAAGCACAAGCTACGCTAAGAACCTTAGGCATTTAAGAGAGCTCACCTTCCTTATTACATTCAGGGTCTTCGGGAATCATCAATTCATTATTAGGGTCATCTGGTAAGTCTTGGAGCCTATCCTCAAACCAGCTTTGTATCTGAAATCTCCCCGAAAATAAAGGATTAATAAAGAAAGAAACGACATCAGAAACAAAAATTCATCAGCTAAGAAAATGTGTGAACCTCAGTCCATCTAACTGCAGGTTTCCCGGCATGGCCAGCAGAGCGGCTGCACTTACTTAAATAACAGAAGCAATTTATATTGTTGCAAAAAAATATACAATTGAATTGGTTTAGATCGATTTGTGATCTCTACTTTTTCTTTATTGAGAATTAGTTTGAGATTCTACTTCTATGTCATTCTCTCTTTCACTTTATATCTTTTTGGTGATTAATCTACTCTAACCAAGAGCACTCAATCATTATGAATGGGATCGAAGAATAACATGCCAAGGGATTAGAGGAGTTTTATGCCTACAACTACTCAAAGGATAATCTAAGTTTACACTACTTGAAACTTGCATCACCAAGCATGAAGGTTCTGAAAGCAGACTGAGAAACCAAAATGACGAGTTCAGTATATACAAGAGATACGTACTGATGTAGAAATTGTCTTCTTGCCATTGGTGAAAAGAATAAGGCATTTATAGTCAATTGCTTCACCAGCTGCAGCCATTTTATTCCTCACAGCTTTAGACTTACAAGGATGCTAAAGGCACACCAAGAACATGAAAAGGAGGCATAATGAACTAAATTCAGTTTGCAGAAATATAAAACCAAAAACATTTGATCAACCAAGAAGCCAACACTAACACACACATACACACATCGTTTAAGTGTAACCCAAATAGAGCCCGTCTCGGTGCTGCGCTCGAACATGATGGTGAGTTCATTGAGAAACGGATCTAGCTGTAGAAGAACGTAGTAAAAAAAATCAAAATAGCAGGGGTTAGACTTCAAACAAACAGATGTTAATTCTTGAAAAATATTGCATATTCATCAAGATAACTTGCCGATTTTTCCAGCATATTCCGCATTCATTTTTTTTTAAATAATAACGATAACAAAAAATGAAGGGAGAAAATCTTTACCTTCACAACACCTCCAGTTTTTCTTCCAGCCAAGACATCCATTAGCGTGGTTTTTCCAGCCCCGCTTACTCCAACCAATGTTGTCAACACTCCAGGCCTAAAAGCTCCAGTAACATTAACAAGCAGCTGCAGCCTTTCTTCTTGTATCCCTTGTTGTTTCAATTCCTGAAGAAATAATTGATATCTTTTAGCCTGCCAGAACAGAACCAAATGTCAAGTTTAGAAAAAAAAAACCCTAAACCAAATATCAGATTAGAACAAAAAATATAAATTTAGAAAAATCAGAAAAAAATGAAGAACCAAGAAAATCAAAACAAAAAATCAAATTCAAAAACAAATAATCAGATCAAGAAAAATTTTGACAGATAATTTACCACGGTGCTGCGAACGCTGAACGTGGCTGACGGAGGTGCGACGAGTGACGGAGATGGAGACGGCGGCGCGACGACTTCAGAGAGGGAGACGGCAACGCGGCGGGTGCTGAACCATGGAGGGAGGAGTGACGATTGAGGGTTTGCGAGAGAGAGTGAGCGTCGACGGAGGGTTTGCGATAGTGAGCGCCAAGGGAGGCCTTACCAGAGTGAGTCACCGCCGAAGGAGGGATACGTGTTTACAGGAAAGACGGAAGGAGCGCCGACGCAGGGAACACCGGCAGAGGTGGCACCTACGAAGGGGTTGCTAGAGAGGGTTGGAACGAGGTTGACCAACGAGTGTTATTGGGGGAGACAGTGAGGGCACCGGCGATGAGCTCTATGTTAGGTGAAGAGCGCCGCCGCCGTTAAGTGAAGAGCGCCGCCGCCGTTAGGGTTTTCGCTTTTAAGGCATTGTTTCAAAGAAGAGGAGGGTGTGTTTCGAAGAAAGGAAGAAGTGTTGTTAGGGGGTTTGTTGTGTAAACTGTTTGTTTCGAATTAAGAGGGGGTGGAAGTTTTTTTTTTTTTTGGAACTCTGTGGCCACGCTTATAAAGCGTGCCGAAAGGTTTAGAGGAAACGGCCACGCTTTAAAAATGTAACGATAACGAAATTATTTTGTCACGCTTCAAAAGCGTGCCAATTTCCCTCTATGGCCACGCTTTTTAAGCGTGGCGATAAAAAAGCGTGGCCAAATTTTAAATAAGTGGCCACCCTCATAAAAGCGTGCCGATTTCTCTCTATGGCCACACTTTTTAAGCGTGGCAAAAAAAGCGTGGCCAAATCACAAATTAGTGGCTACCCTCGCAAAAGCGTGCCCATAAATCACTTTTCGGCACGCTTTAAAAGCGTGGCAAGAAAAAAGGGTGCCGACAGGCCTTTTTTCTTGTAGTGTGTTTTGTTTCATTAATGAATTGTGTTGAATTATGATTCATGGCATGGAGCAATGTTGTTGTGATTTGGTTCATTTAGCCAAACCTGTCTAGTGAGTAAGGCTTTATATCCACTGCTTTAATTTTAATGTACTTGAATTATTGGGCGTGTTTCAATTGGTGGAATGGTTTCTACATATCTTTTATGGTTTGAAACAGGAAATCATCACTTTGTGTATCTTTAAAGTTGTTCTTTGATTATTTTTTTTAAGAGGAGTGTTAGGGGTCAGCAACTAACCATCAAATAGCCATCAATGATAATTTTAATGGTGTGAAATTTCATCCAATGACTTACTTTTCTTTACTGGTTACATGCTGACCAAAATTTAATAAAGTTGCTGCCCTAGACTTTTCCTTTTTTCAATTGTCTTGCTCCAATTTCTTCTGTCATTTGAAACATGTGTTCATAGTGTTCATTAAATGCTTAACAGACATACTTTTTGGCATTTACATTTGTGACTAATATTTATCAATTATCATATTGAAAGAACTTTTTTGAAATTTTAACTTATCAATCACTTTTTAGACACTATGTTATGAAATCGATTAGTGAATGTAATATAGGATCTGTATTTTTTATATGTATATTTTCAGATAAAAAGTTAGAAAACTTTTTTTATGTTGTATTTTGGTTAGTTGTAGAATCTTTTCCCTCTTTTTTTTGTAATTTGAGCTAATTCTAAGGCAGGAATATATTTGGATTCACACAAAACTCCTGAGAGTGATATATGGAATCTAACTTGGAGAGGCCATCAATTGTGGAAGATGCTGCAGAAAACCTAAAAGAACAAGACATGAATCCTACGGTGGAGTTGGGTTGAAAAAAAAAAAACAAATGTTGTACTTGTGTATTTACCAATTTCTTTTTGTTCGTGATACTCTTAACCAAGTATTTGATTTAGTTCGAAGCTGCGTAAGAGAACTCATTATAACAGATATTGAAATTGTTATGTATGCTCCAACTATTATCATATCCTTTAAATATTTTTGAAAAGGTGAAAACCTAATTTTATAAACCAGTTTAAAAAACTAGTTTAACCAAACTACAATGAAACTGAATTAAAACCGTTTTAAATAAACCAATTTTATAAGTAAAATAACTAAAATGATCAACAATTTTTATAAACACTTGGTATCTATATATATGTTGTTTATTTCTTTCCTTCCTAATTGGTATAAACACTTGCATATGTATATGTTGTTTTAATGGTATTGTGATTAGAACACGTTATTATATATGTATAGTATCGGTAGATTACTATCCCTATTAGTTGTTAATAATTTAATTTTGAGACATTTTAAGAAAATGTGTCTTTTTGTCTATTTATATTTGACTCTAACTTGTTTATAGTGGGATAAAGTTTTACAAGATAAAGGCAATTTTTAACACAATGATAAAACACAAAATCTTTAATTTCATATGAAAATATATATATATATTTTTTAAGTCTATGAAAAAAATATATATTTTATTTACTTATGTGTATTTGTTATTTGACTTGATAATTTAGTAAGTATATATATCTGAAAATTATTTAATTGACAATTAAAACACCTTTCTATACATATGCAATATATATTACCTTATTCTCTCTATATATTAGTTTAATTAAATTTAAATATTTAAATATTATTAGTATGTGTTATATATTTTTTAAATGTCATATAAATTTAAGAAAACCAAAAAAAGAAATTTGTTTTAGATATAAAAAAAGACAACTTAAAAAAAATTAATATGAAAAAAGATAACTCCAAATAAACTTAGATAATTATTATTTTAGGTATATGGAAAAACGAAAAAAATTTATACAAGTGTTGTTTTAGATATATAAAGGAAAAGTATATGGAACCAAAATATAACCAACCAAAAAGTAAATAAAACTGTTTAATTAAAATCACTTTTTGAATAATATGTTTGAAAACCGCTTCTGAAATTACGGAGCACAAACTAAAATCCGATTTTTCATGGAACCTAAACACATTTTGGCTGATTTTTGGCTGATATGTTTTTGGTTCCCTAATTGTTCTCACGTATAAAAAGGTAACTTAAAAAAATATAGATAAATATTGCTTTATATATTAAAAAATATAACTCATAAAAAGTATTGTAATAAAGTTTTACTAATGTGTTGTATTTAGGTCTTTTAAAACAATTCATACATGAAATTTTTTTTTTAATAGAAAAGACAATGTTTTTTAAAGATGGTCACGAGAAGAGTTCTTTTTTATATAAAAACGGTTGTCTTAAATCAAAGATAATAACTGTATAGTTAACTCCTAAAAAATAGGGCAAATCACTATATTAAGCTAAGGGGAGCAAAAAATTACACAAATCTGCCAAACTAAAAATTATTTCATGAATCAACCAATGCATGTTTATATATAGTTCGAATCAACTAAATTCAAACTTGATCTACACATAATTCGAATCATGTTGCTTCGAATTATACACAAAACTCACGAGTTAAATATCAATTTGGCCCCTGAAATTCAGTCCGATACTCAGAATGACCCCCACAATTTCGTTGGCCTAAATTAGAACCCCCAAATTTGTAATTGTGGCTCTAGCTTGCCCCTGCGATCATTTTCGTTAGCAGAATGCTGATCTAATATAATTACATGACATGGTGGACACTACTTAAACGACGCCGCATTGGTTTCGCGCTTAAATCTTTTGGAAACCACGTCGTTTCAGTTTTTTGTGGGTTAAAAATCTCTTTTTTTTTCCACTAGGACGATCATAAGTTACAAAATATCAAGAAAACTCTTACACTACGTGGTTTCCAAAGGGTTTGGGCGCGAAACCAATGCGCCGTCGTTTAAGTAGTGTCCACCATGTCATGCAATTGCGCTAGATCAGCATTCCGGTGACGGAGATGATCGCAGGGGTAAGTTGGAGCCACAATTACAAATTTGAGGGTTCTAATTGAGACCAACGAAATTATGGGGTCATTCTGAACATTTGGTCAAATTTCAGGGGCCAAATTAAGATTTAACTCCAAAACTCACACACACACTAATTCGAATCAACCTGATTCGAATTACACATATACAATAATTCGAATCAGGGTGATTCGAATTACACCCTGATTTATTAAAAAAATTAATAATTTATTAAAAAATTTATTAAAAAAATAATAATTTAAAATTAAAAATATATATATTTTATTTCATGCATTAAAAAAAAGCTAACAAAATATTTACTTACGAGACTTTTTTAAAATATTAATGAGCTATCAATTCGAATTCCATACAATACTCTTTTGTCCATTTTTAATAGCTCATGAATATTTTTTAATAAATTTTTTTAAATTATATGGTGAGATATTACATGATTCGAATTACGCATGGGAAGTTCAATCACTCTTATTCAAATTATATGGTGAGCAATTCGAATTTTATACAATACTCTCCTGCCAATTCTTGATAGCTCATGAATATTTTTTAATAAATTTATTTTAATCATACCACAAAAAATATTTTATTCTATGCAAAATAATTTAAAAAATGGCTTAAAAGATGTTAGGAGTACTATAAAAATTTGTAATGACTTAGAACATTAAAGAAATACTCTACATAGTCGATAATAATTTAGAAATTAAAGAAAATATATTTTTATCATGTATTTACCTAAATCACTAGAATATTACAAACTTTTATAGTACTTATAACATTTTTTAAGCCATTTTTTAGATAATTTTGTATAGAATAAAATATATTTTTTAATTATTTTAGATGGAATAAAATATTTTCTTTAATTTCTAAATTATTATTGACTATGTAGAGTATTTTATTTAAAATTTGTGTACATGCATGTATTTACCTAAGTCATTAGAACATTACAAATTTTTATAGTACTCCTAACATTTTTTAATCAATTTTTTAAATTATTTGCATAGAATAAAATATTTTTTTGTGGTATAGTTAAAATAAATTTATTAAAAAATATTCATGAGCTATCAAGAATAGGCAGAAGAGTATTGTATAGAATTCGAATTGCTCACCATATAATTCAAATCAGAGTGATTGAACTTCCCCATGCGTAATTTGAATAATGTAATATCTCACCATATAATTTAAAAAAATTTATTAAAAAATATTCATGAACTATTAAAAATGGACAAAAGAGTATTGTATGGAATTCGAATTGATAACTCATTAATATTTTAAAGAAGTCTCGTAATTAAATATTTTGTTAGCTTTTTTTAATATATGAAATAAAATATATATATTTTAATTTTAAATTATTAATTTTTTTAATAAATGAGGGTGTAATTCGAATCAACCTGATTCGAATTATTGTATGTGTGTAATTCGAATCAGGTTGATTCGAATTACTGTGTGTGAGTTTTGTGTATAATTCAAAGCAACATGATTCGAATTATGTGTAGATCAAGTTCGAATCTAGTTGATTCGAACTGATAGAGTATGCAGAGAAGATAAATGTAAGGGTCATATAGAGAAGGATATTTGTGTGTAAGCTAAGCACTAAGCACGTGTGAAAATATGCTAAGCTAGGCTGTTAGATGCAGTTACATTCCCTCTGAGTCAGTTAGTTCCCCCTTTTTGTTCTGTATGAGCTGGCAAAAATAGTTGCTCTACAACTAACTTAGTTAGTCTATATAACCTGCAATTGTAGCTTGCACTGATTGAACATAATAGAATCACATGCTTTCCACTCTAATTCAGTTTCAGTCTCACTCATTCTCTTCTTCACACTCTCAATATCTCTCTCAGTTCTCTCTTCTTCTCAAGATTACTTCACAAGTTTCTGATATCCTTTCATGGTATCAGAGCTTGGTCCAATGGCTACCAGCAAAAATTCTGCACCAGCACACTCAGCTCAAACGGCGAGTGTTCCAGTGACACCGATCTATATGAAGCTTGACAACAACAATTTTCTGCAGTGGAAGGATCAGGTTGAGGCAATGATTGAAGGCAACGACCTCCTTGATCACATTACAGGAGCCAGGATTCTACGACAGCTATTTGACAATGGAGAACTCAATCCAGGATACCAGAAATGGAAAAAACAGGATGCTCTCTTGAAATCCTGGTTGCTATCTTCCATGACCACACCATACACAACTCGAATGGTTGGGTGTACATACACGTTTCAGATTTGGAACAGGTTAGAAAGTCATTTTTCGTCACAAATCAAGGCTAGAGTAATACAATTGAGAAATCAGTTTAGCAGTACAAGAATAGGTGCTTCAGTGAATGATTATGTTTTAAAGATCAAAAGCACAATTGATGCATTAACATCAGTGGGAGAACTTGTAACTGAAAGTGAACATGTAAATGCAACTCTCCATGGCTTAACTGAAGATTATGCACCTATCCTGACTTCCATTCTGACAAGATCCCAAGGAATTACAGTTGGTGAGTTAGAAATAGTGCTTTTTGCACATGAAAGCATGTTAGAGAGGTTCAGAAAGCCAGAATTTGATCACCTATTGCAAGCAGATGTTGCTCAGTCCAGCCACACAAATAAATTTGATCAGGATATGTATCAAGCCAATCTTGCACCAAGAGGAGGATACAGAAGAAGCTTTCGTGGCAGAGCAGGTTTCAGAACTCTAGAAATCCAAGAAGTCAACAAGGCTATGGCAGAACTCAGTCTTCACATCAAGAAAGGGGACAACAGCCTCAATTTAACAGGTCAGGAACTCAGAATTATGAAGGTTTTGGCAGAACTCAGTACCAAAATTATGAAAGAATGCAAGAAAGGCCTCAATGCCAGTTATGCAACAAATATGGACACACAGCACGGCTTTGCTGGTACAGATATGATGATGATAATGAGCCTTACACACAACCTCATCACAGAGATGATTATGCACAAAGACAGCAGCAGGATGAGCAACCAAAAGCCAACTTCAGCAGTGTGTTGGCTAATCCTGCAACCATTCATGATTCAGTTTGGTATCCAGACTCTGGAGCTACACACCACATGACTGCAAATCCAGAAATCATGGCTGAAAAAGAAAATTATGCAGGCACGGAACAAGTGGTAGTTAGAAATGGTACAGGTTTGGCTATTAATTGTGTTGGAAAGACCCTCTTCAAAACTGATTTGAGCTCTAAGAATTTAATAATGCAAAAACTGTTATTGGTTCCAGATATAACTAAAAACCTACTTAGTGTTTACCAATTTTGCTGTGATAATAAGATGTTTTTTGAATTCCACTCACATGGTTGCTTTGTTAAATCTCAGGCCACAAATGAGGTCATTCTTCAAGGAGATGTTGTCAGAAGAATGTATAGGCTATTGAACTTTCACTCAGTTAACCCACCTTCTGCCTTCACTGGTTCCCTGGAGGCAGCAACAAATAAATACACACTTTGGCATGTTAGACTTGGGCATGCTTCAGAAGCAGTAGTGTCTAAAATTCTAAAGCTGTGTAATCTCCCATTTTCGCCAAATAAGTCAATATGCAGTTCCTGCTGCATTGGCAAATCACATACTTTACCCTTTCCTAAAGCTACAACTGTGTATAATGCTCCACTAGAACTTGTATATTCTGATATCTGGGGGCCAGCTCCCCTACCTGATTCTAATGGAAATCATTACTTTGTGAACTTTATTGATGCATTTTCTCAATTCACATGGTTATATCTCATAAGAAATAGAGCTCAATTAAAATCAGTTTTCTTGCATTTTCAACATATGGCTGAGTTACAATTAAATGCCAAACTAAAGTGTATTCAAAGTGATAATGCTACAGAATATGTGAGTCTCCCTAAGTTACTGCATGAACAAGGAATTATACACAGATTTTCTTGTCCCCACATACATCAGCAGAATGGCACAGCTAAAAGGAAGCATAGGCATGTTGTGGAGATGGGCCTTACAATGCTTGCTGCAGCCTCCTTACCCATCAGATTCTGGAGTGACGCTTTCACAACAGCAGTGAAGATCATCAATGTCCTTCCTACACCAGTGCTAGATGGAGTCTCACCAACTGAAAAACTGTTTGCAAGACAACCAAATTATGAGGATCTAAAGGTGTTTGGCTGTTCATGTTTTTCACACCTAAGGCCATTCAATAAAAACAAGTTACAATTCAGGTCTTCAGAATGTGTATTCATTGGATATGCCACCTCTCATAAGGGATATAAGTGCTTGACAAGTTCAGGAAAGGTAGTCATCAGCCGCAATGTAGTCTTTGATGAAGAAAAATTTTCCTTCAAAGACTCCCAATCTGCCTTCAACAACCAAAGCTCACCAACTCAGCCCCCACCTTATTACCCATCATAAGCTATCCTCAGCTCTTCTAAATCTTGGCTTCTCGCCAACAAAGTCAGATGTCTCAGTGTTTGTCCAACAATCAGAAACGTCACTCACCTATGTCCTCATCTATGTTGATGACATAATTGTAACTGGAAACTGTCCAACAATTCTCACTGCAATCACTCAAAGACTCAACTCAGCCTTTGCTTTAAAGGACATGGGAGAGCTGCACTACTTCCTAGGCATCCAAGTGACCAGGACTGAGGATGGAGGCCTGATGATGTCTCAAGGTAAATATGTGCAGGACCTGCTTGCAAAAGCTAGCATGAATGACTGCAAGCCATGTGCAACACCACTACCTTCAACTCTTAAGATTCAGGCCACTGGAGGTGCTGTGTTTGACAACCCTCAACTCTATTGTTCTATAGTGGGAAGCTTGCAATATCTCACTGTAACAAGGCCGGACCTGGCCTATAGTGTAAACAAGGTTGCACAGTTTATGCAATCTCCTCTAGAGGCACACTGGAAACTAGTTAAAAGAGTACTGCGGTATGTGCAAGGTACAGCTGCATATGGCCTTAAAATTCATAAGGATCCATCCCTAAAGATCACAGCTTATTATGACTCAGACTGGGCTGGTGATCCAAATGACAGAAAGTCAGTTGGTGGTTTCTGTGTCTTCATGGGAAGGAATTTAGTATCTTGGTAGTCAAAGAAGCAAGAAGTGGTAGCTAGGTCAAGCACTGAGGCTGAGTACAGAGCACTGGCATACCTTGTGGCAGAACTAATATGGATAAAAGGTCTAATAGGAGAGCTAAAGTGGTCAATTCCAGAAGCACCTATGGCATACTGTGATAATCAGAGTGTTGTACTCCTAGCAGCAAATCCAATTTTACATTCAAAAACAAAACACTTCGAAATAGACCTACACTTTGTAAGAGACCATGTCACAAGTAAAGTGGTTCAAGTATGTCATGCTCCGAGTTCAGTCCAAGTAGCAGACACCCTCACCAAAGCTCTCCCCTCTGCAGTGTTCATTCAGCTTCGAGACAAGCTTAAAGTGCAAAAGGTGGAAAATTCGGCAAATTCAAAATGGCAGGTCATGATAGAGTATGCAGAGAAGATAAATGTAAGGGTCATATAGAGAAGTATATGTGTGTGTAAGCTAAGCACTAAGCACGTGTGAAAATATGCTAAGCTAGGCTGTTAGATGCAGTTACATTCCCTCCCTCTGAGTCAGTTAGTTCCCCCTTTCTGTTCTGTATGAGGTGGCAAAAGTAGTTGCTCTACAACTAACTTAGTTAGTCTATATAACCTGCAATTGTAGCTTGCACTGATTGAACATAACAGAATCACATGCTTTCCACTCTAATTCAGTTTCAGTCTCACTCATTCTCTTCTTCAAACTCTCAATATCTCTCTTAGTTATCTCTTCTTTTCAAGATTACTTCACAAGTTTCTAATATCCTTTCACGAACTACATATAAACATGCATTGGTTGATTCATAAACCAGATTTTGATTTGACGGATTTACATAAAAATTTCTTCTCCTTAACTTATTTTAATGTTTTACCCAAAATATTACGTTTTACCATAATAAAGTGTTGCCTTTGATAAAAAATAACACTTTTCTTTTCTACATTTTGTATTTGAATTTGTGTACTTAAAAAAACAAGTACATAACTTAAGCTCGATGAATGATGAGTACCTTCGGAAATATCTGCCAGATAATGATTTGTTTGCCATCCAAAATATCTACTTTCTTAATGATTCATCATATATATTTCATATATCTTGAATTGCATTGGTCTCAATATATATATATATATATATATATATATATATATATATATATATATATATATATATATATATATATATATATATATATATCCAAAATATCATGCATGAGCATGCATGATGATGTTGTGTGGCATTTAAATAAATTGCCGAGTGGATTATCCATAGCTGAGGCCAGTGTTTATTTGCCAGGTGAATTCATTCCATTTTCATAGTTGATTCTGATGAAGGATATTTCCATCACAAACATAAATATCTTTGTTTTGCTTTTAATCAAAGGCTCTTTCACTTTACACCCATGTTGAAAACCAAAAGATCTTTTTGTGGATCCCAACACGGAATCATGAACGTTTCCCACTTATTATAAGCATGATCATATTTATTTAATTTCAAGTATATGAAAGCAGAATTTATTCAAATTTCAGACTAGCATAGTCAATTCAGTGAGAGGTTAATTGGACAATTAAAAGTACACTCTTCAACTGGAATCTCATTATTCTTAAAAATTTTCACATGTGAAGTGTACGTATATGATTAACAGCATATTAATATGAATGAAATAAGAGAATGAAGTCACTAAAAATAATTATCAACCATGCTAGTTGTAATAAATGTTTTTCTTTTAAAATTAGAAGTGCGATTCAAATTCAAAATTTTTATTTAAAAAAAGAAAAATTATACTATTTAAATTCTAGCTCATTTTTCTATAAATAAATATAAAACTAATAAGGTAACATATTTTTTTGGATGTCTCAATAAGGTAGTACGTAAATACATAAGCATCTGAGTTATTTAATTTTTTTCTTAAATTTCTTTTTTAATTTCTACTTTATATATCAAAGTTTAAATATCATTTTAATCTTTATATATATATATATATATATATATATATATATATATATAAAGAGAGAGAGAGAGAGAGAACTATCACGCCACATATATATAGATTCTTTAATTTCTTTCTTTTTTTTTCCCTTCTTATTTTTTTTCTTTTTATTTTATTTTACTTAGTGTATAGGAAGATATGGTCACTATTTTTGGGTTCTTACTATACCTTTTTCTGAAATAAAATAAATAAATAAAGATTCCCTCCTGTTTTAAAAGGTTTGTTTCAATTTTATCCATTTCTATTTTTTACATTTTGAAAAAGTACAAAAAAAAAATTAAAAAGATTTTATTAAAAATCATTTATTAAATTAATTATTATATATATTATTTTATATTTAAATACGCAATCTATACAACTAATTAACAAGTGGCTAATTATTTTCATTGTAAGCATGTGACATTAGCAAAGAATAGATATATAATCATATGAAAAGAATTACTAGAAATATGTTTATTATCATTGAATTTATCTACAAATATGCTCAACGATAATTAAATTTGATAGTAATAACAAAATAAATTTGTCTTTTTTTTTTTAATTACTGTCAGATTAATCTGATAGCAACAAATGAAGTATTGGTCTCTAAAATTCAATAATAAATATTTTTTGTCAAAATTTTTTCTACAAAATTTATCTGACAATAAATTCAACAGTTTTGAGTGAGTTTTTGACTTTTTGTAGTGTTAATTCTTAAAAAAAAATTATTTCTTATATCAGTTATAAAAATTAAATATAAATTATAAGCTATATATGATATTGTTACAAAATTAAACTTTTGTTGCTCTAAAATAATGTTATTCTGATAAGTCATGCAGATATCCTCAAGTATATCTCGAACTAGGGTGGTTCATTTCTATGATTAGAGATGAATATTCATGGATATGGAGGATAAGCCCCACTAAATATGTCACATAGTATCTGGTAATAAGAAAGGCATCATGGCCTGTTTTTTTTTCTTGGTTCTGTTTATGTAATATTTATTCCATAGAATTTTCTTACTAAATAGTCCTATTTTTCTACCTCCACTATGAAGCAATAACCTGCGAGAAGTTTCATTATTATTCCAAACACTCCAACCACATGCATGCGTGTTGACAACATCAGCCACCACTAAGCCCTTCTTTTCTGCAACCACACTTCCAATTAGCCTCCGTTAATTTACCACTTTCTTTTTATTTATTTTTTTTTATAAAGATATCATCCGCTATCTTATTAAATGATACTAATAATTTTAATATAATTAAATTTGTTAAAAGTGTCTTAATACCTAAAACTTATATAGAGGGTTCATAAATTAATTATAAGTATCAGATTGAAATATAAATATAGATAAAAATAATCTCGAGTTTTGATTCTTAAACTTTTTAACATTCATTAAAATAGTTTTTAATTTTAAAAATAACTAAATTGGTCAATAAATTTATAAACCTGAATTTCTGTTCATCATTAATTTAATTGTCTTTAATAAAATACTGATATAAATATTACTAACAATAAAATAATATGACTAAGACTTTATATGATTAAATAAATATTTTAAATTGATCAATTAAATTCATTTTAATTAATCTCTTCAATTAACTAATTAAGAGAAGACGAATCTTTTTCAAAGGCTAGAAACTATTTTTAACGAGTGGTGAGAATTTTAGAAAACTAAACTGAACATTATCTCGATATAAATGTTAACGCCTTTTGTTGGTATATAAATTTTTTATCGTTATATTAATTTTACCGTCCCCCAACCAAAAACAAAGAAGCTTTAGACTTTCAGTCCAGGTTCTTTGAACATTATTTCTGCTCCTGAATTTGCTACTTAGCCATCAAAATTAATTAACATGAAGGTGTGAAGGGTGGCAAAATTGTCAATTATTTTACGAGTGCTTGTTGTTAAAGGCATGGCAGTGACCAATCTGGTACTAGATTTTCTCCATTGGACCACCACTTGCATAGCCAAGAATGACACAAGGCCAAACTGATGATCATGATCTTCATCAAATTAAATTAAAGGACGGGATAGATAGGGAGTGACAACGACGTACGCTATTATATATTATATGTTTCAATCCCACGAGATTGTCCTAAATTCCTACTAGTTCCCTTCACTTGTTTCCATATACGAATTAAAAACTAGAAAGTATCTTTGTCTACAAAAGGAGATAGAGAAAGAGTATTGTCTTTCATTTTGAATCTCTTTCTTTAATTTTTAGAGTTCTAATTTAATTTCTTCTGTTTTATACAAATTAAAGGGGCAACTATTGACCACTTATTACTGATATTCAATTCAATTTCACTTTCATTATTAATACCATGATTGATAATTAGACAGAGTTACAAGTAAATTTTTCTATTTATAGAAAAATTTAGACAGTTAAATTTAGTTTTAAACTTTTAGTATCAATCAATCCGACGAGTTTAAAATAATATGGATTCCTTTAGCTTTTTTTTTTTTTGAGAGAAATGCTTTTTTAGTAAATAAAAATGAAAAATATTCTGCATTTAGATATTTTTATAAAAGTATTGGAGTCAGAAGTAGTTAACTAGTTAGATATAAGGAAAAATATATAAGTATTTTTTATATAAAATTACAATTATATATGGTGATGCATTAAGAAAAAAACTATTCTTTGAAAAATTAAAATATATCATTGTTTGAGAAATGTTAAGAGGTTAATATTTGTTTATCAATATTAATCAATGCTTTTAACTAATACCTTATTTTTATATTATATATTAGGAGTTAGAATTTTTTTTTTACTAAAGATATAGAGACTTAAATTCGCGACCTCTTAAGTGAGTATGAGGAGACTATGCTATTTAAGTTATAACTCATTGACTAGGAGTTAGAATTTAATATTTAGAATTTAAAATTATTTAATATTTAGGATATATAGATTGTTGACCAAAATGATAAATTTTATTAGTAGTGTAGCATTATTTTTTAATTGTTTTTACTATATATTTACTTATTGGTATAAAATAAAATAATTAGATAAATTTTAATTTAAATTTAAATGATAGTTTATTTAAAAATATTTTAATTTAATAATAATATGCAACATCTCTAACACATATTTTAGATATATATACACACATATATGTGGGTGTAATATAAATAGTGGTGTAAATTTTCTTTTGAAATAAAATATATTTTTACACCTATTAATTAAATAATAACCACAATATAATTTAATCTCATTCTTAGAACAGTGTAATAGAAAATTTTCATAATGATTTATCTAGTGGTTAGGATTTTATATTTCTATATGAATATATATTTGCCTTTCTAAAAAACTATGGAGATAAATTTATAATCTTAATCATTTTTGCAGATTTTTTCTCTCTTCAACGGATTCTATGTCTCTATCTACTTCTCAAAAATGCAAGAAAACTATTTATTTTTTGTTTCTGTTTTTAAAGAAACCCAAACAAATAACTCAAAAATTAAAAAAGTGTTTTTTTTTTTTTAAAAAGTATTTATTTTATCCTAAAAACACAAACAACCGAATTTTATGTCTCTAAATTTAATAAGCATTTATAAAGTTATTTACAATAGACACTTATCATAGAAAATCTTAAAAAGAAAAGCTTAAATATGGGCTTTTTTTTTTTAATGTGCTGTAAAACTTTACTATCTATATCAAGTTGCCAACTGTGGTTAATGCAAAGTAAAATCAAACTTTGTTACTTTAATATTAATTAATGCTAATATTAATGTCGATGAAAGATAAGTTAGTGGTACATATCAGATTAATCCTACGGCACCTTTTGAAATGCACCTGGCTTGCTTTAACAACTACTGAAATACCAGTAAGCAATATATGCTTCTTGCAATTGAATAATGAAACTAAAAGAAGTGTTATGAAACTGTACATGAGATTACAATAATGTTTGCCAGTTGTGACATAAGCAACTACGTTTGTTCATCCGTTATGATTGATGCAATGCTCTTATTAAACAAAAACACGCTTATAGAAAGTTATACGAAAACTCATATGATATACCAAAAGAAAGAGAAGGAAAATTTTAAAACATGCGAGTTCCAACTTGTTGCCGACCGTAATCAAGTATAGATTTTGATGGCAACATCATAGAACACACAGTCAATGCTGCACATGATTTAGTCAACCACAACAAAATCCAAAGTGCACAAGTGGTTTGTCTTTAATGGGTCCCACCCTCTTCTTTCATAAAAAAATTCTATATATATATAACAAGAACTCAATTGAGAATTTATATTTAGAGAACAGTCTCACTATTTACGATTAAATTTAATTAAATTGATCTAAATTTAATAAAAATCAGTTTTATAAGTGAAAATATATGAGATACGCCAATGAGTAATAGCTCAAATGGCATAGACTTTCCATACTCAATTAAGAGGTTGCGGGTTCGAGTTTTTTATCTTTTTAAATTTGTCAATGAGTAATAGCTCAAATAGCATAGTCTCCCCATACTCAATTAAGAGGTTGCGGATTCGAGTCTCCTATCTTTGGTAAAAAAAAAAAAAAGAAAATATATGAGATACATTTTAACTTTTCACTAACGCACATTCAACGCTCTTTAGTGTTAATGTTTTTTTTTGCGTGTTTTATTTTTATTGTTTTTATTACTGTGTTTTTTATTTTTTCTCCTTTTTTTAATAGTTTTGCAGCATGTATTTTTTTATTTAATTTTCTTCCTTTTAAAAAAAAGGAGAAGATGAACAAGAAAAAAATAAAAAAGAGGAGGAAGAGGAGAGAATTTTAAATTATGAAAAATTTATTAAAAAATAGTATTAAAATTTTTGATCGCGACACAAAAATTTTTTAATTTTGACATTAAAATTTTTTAATCGTAACACAGATTCTTGTTAAAATAGTGAAATAAAAATTGTGAGAATGAAAAATAAGAGAAGTTTTGAATTATACAATTTTTATAAAAAAAATAGTACCAAAATTTTTAAACAAAAGTTATCAAAAAATAGTACTGGAAATTTTTAACCGCGATATGTAAATTTTTTAATTTTGACACCGAAATCTCTTAATCATGATATAAGTTTTTATTAAAATGGTGAAACAAGAATTATAAGAAGATTTTAATCGTGATACATAAATTTTTCAATTTTGACAATGAAATTTCTTAACCGTGACAAATTTTTGTTAAGAGGATGAAACAAAAAGAAGAAGAAAAAATGATGATGATGATGATGATGATGATGATGATGATGATGATGATGATGATGATGATGATGATGAAAAAAGATGATGATGATAATGATGATGAGAACGTCGATGATGAGAGCACCAAAATTTTTTAATTGTGGCATAGAAATTTTTAATTTTGATGAATCATTAACTAATTGTGTGATACAATACTTAATTAGAATTGATTAGAGATTTTGCTTTGTTGTAGAGCTTTTTCGAAAGAAAAATACTAGATTCAAGCATTTTTTAAATCAATTTTTTAACTAGATTTTTACGTGCTTCTTCTTTTTCGTACACAGACAGGTAGACACTTCTTCTCGTCATCATCTTCTTCTTTTACACGCTTCTTTCTTTAACGTCGTTATCGCGTGGTCGCTGCCGCCATGCACCACTGTCTTGTTGTTGTTAATGATGATGATGTTGTTATTATTGTTGTTTAATTTTTTCTCTTTTTTCTCTCCTCCTCATTCTCTTTTATTATCATCATCGTCATTCTCGTCATCTTCATCTTCTTTTTGGACACATAGCACATAAATTTTAGTGTACAACATAAAAATTTTAGTGTATAGCACAAAAATTTTGATATGCATCACATAAATTTTTGAAGTACTAGGAGGAGGAGGAGGAGTAAAAAAAATGATGATGACGACGACGACGACGACGACGACGTCGATGATGAGAGCACCAAAATTTTTTAATTGTGGCATATAAATTTTTAATTTTGATGAATCATTAACTAATTGTGTGATACAATACTTAATTAGAATTGATTAGAGATTTTGCTTTGTTGTAGAGCTTTTTCGAAAGAAAAATACTAGACGTTTAAGCATTTTTTAAATCAAATTTTTAACTAGGTTTTCGCGTGCTTCTTCTTTTTCATACACAGGCAGGTAGACACTTCTTCTCGTCATCATCTTCTTCTTTTGCACGCTTCTTTCTTTAACGTCGTTATCGCGTGGTCGCTGCCACCACCACTATCTTGTTGTTGTTGTTAATGATGATGATGTTGTTATTGTTGTTGATTTTTTCTCTTTTTTCTCTCCTCCTCGTCCTCTTTTATTATCATCATCGTCATTGTCATCCTCGTCATCTTCATCTTCTTCTTTTTGGACGCATAGCACGTAAAGTTTAGTGTACAACATAAAAATTTTGGTGTATAACACAAAAGTTTTGATGTGCATCACATAAATTTTTGAAGTACTACATATTATGAGGAATGTTAGGGGCCAGCAATTTTAGTGTTTTGTAACCATCAATTGGTCATCAATAGTATTTTTAATGGTGTGAGATTACATCTAATGGTGGGAGATCACTCACTTTTGTTTTGATGGTTAAGTGATGGCCAAAAACCACAAAAGTTGCTGGTCCCCTAGACTTTTCCTATTCAGAATATTGACTCATCCAACTAACAAAATACATTCGTAATAAAAATTTGTGTACTATGTACAAAAATTTGTATATTGTACTAATAAAATACGCATAACACATAAATTTCGGTATATAGCACAAAAATTTTTGTACATAACAAAAAAATTTTAATGTGCAGCACAAATTTTTAGAGGACTACGTACCTAAAATATTGACTCTCCCAACTAATAAAATATATTCGCAACAAAAATTTATGTGTTAAATCAATAAATTTGTGTTATGTATAAAATTTTTTATGATATATTTTAAAATTTTGTATGCTGCAAAAAGTACGAAATAAAAAAAGTGGCTATCTATATACATTTTTTTTTAATTAAATTTGTATTAATTTAATTTGATTTGATTATAAAAATATCTGTACATGTAACATCACTCATGGTAAATAATATCGTAATTAATTCTTGATTTTGAACGTTTGTTAATTAACGTATAAATGACCAAATAAGAAGCATCGTAAGCCAAAAGAAGTTAGAGATAACACACTGTCACGGCCTTGGACACACTCCAACGCTACCGTGCCGGCACTCGGACTTACTCAATCTCTTGAGCTAAGACCAAGTCAGCCTAACCCTCAATACTTAGCAAGAAAGCTAAGAATACAAGAGAACACAAGAGAAAGGAAGCTTTGGTGGAAGAACACTTTATTGCTCAAGTGTGGTTACAAATGATTCACACCCAAACTCTAACTCTCATCCCTATTTATAGCCATCCACCTCCTCAATGGATGGTTAGGATTAAATCTAATCAACGGTCCAGATTAATCATCCAGAACCTTCTTTACAAATATCTATCCTACCACAACTCTCTAAATGTTTCTAGATTATTCCATATCACTCTTTATACTTCTATATACATCTACACTCTTCTAGAATACTCTATGACCTTCCAGAGTCTTCTAGAACCTTCTAGGGTATTCCGGGACCTTCTAGGACATTCTAGAACGTTCCGGAACCATCTAGAGTATTCTCAAACACTCCAGAAAACTATTCAAACACTGTTAAATCTAACCTTCTAAAATTTTCCGTGACATTCTCCCCCACCTAATGCGCAGACGTCCTCGTCGCGTTCTGTTCATGATAGCGCTCTAGGTGTTCTTGAAATTGCCACAGATCTTCGCGAGTTTCCCAGCTAGCTTCAGTTATCGGGAGCCCTTTCCACTTGATCAAGTATTGGATACTTGGTGGTACTCCTCTTTGTCGCACGACGCGATTAGCTAGGATCTCTTCGATTTCTTTGTCAAAAGATCTAATCACCACAGGCGGAGCACGACTCGAGTTACCTCTACTCGGTTCGTCTTGGTCCGCATGATATGGTTTAAGCATACTCACATGGAAGACCGAGTGGATCTTCATAGAGGGAGGGAGTTGTACTTTATAAGCAACCTCCCCAACACGTCCAATGATCTCAAATGGTCCTTCGTATTTGCGGATTAAACCCTTATGAACCTTGCGAAAGGCTTTGAATTGTTGTGGAAGAAGTTTGATCATTACCTTGTCTCCCACTTGATAGCTTGCATGCCTCCTCTTCTTATCTGACCATTTCTTCATCCTCTTGGCAGCTTTGTCGAGGTAAGAACGAGTGGCATCTGCTTGTTCTTCCCATGACTTAATCATATGATAAGCTTCAGGGCTCTTCCCTAAGTAAGAGGAAGAAAGAGAGTGAGGTGTAAGCGGCTGTTGTCCAGTCACAATCTCGAACGGACTCTTCCCTGTAGACTCACTCCTTTGCAAATTGTATGAGAACTGAGCAATGTCGAGGAGTTTTGTCCAATCCTTCTGATTAGCGCTCACAAAATGCCTTAAGTAACACTCAAGTAAGGCATTCACTCTCTCAGTCTGCCCATCGGTTTGAGGATGGAAGCTTGTTGAGAAATGAAGCTCCGACCCAAGGAGTTTGAACAGCTCTGTCCATAGTCGTCCTGTGAAGCGTGGATCTTGATCACTAATGATGCTCTTAGGCAATCCCCAGTACTTCACCACATTCTTGAAGAATAGTCGTGCTGCTTCCTCTGCAGTGCAGTCAGTAGGGGCAGGTATAAAGGTAGCATACTTCGAAAATCGATCCACTACCACGAGAATAGATCCAAACCCCTCGGACTTCGGTAAGGCAGAGATGAAATCTAGAGAGACACTTTCCCACGGTCGCTCTGATGGAGGCAGAGGTTCCAACAACCCACTTGGTGTCTTGTTTTCAATCTTATCTTGTTGGCACACAAGACAAGTCTTCACATAGCTCTCCACTTCAGCTCTCATTTGAGGCCAATAATAAGAAGATTCAATGAGTGCTAAGGTCCTTCGCTGACCTTGGTGACCAGCCCACTTGGTGTCGTGGCATTCTCTTACCAACTTCCTTCTCAGATTGTCCCATTTAGGAACGTATAGTCTTCTCCCTTTTGTGTAGAGAAGGTCGTTTTCTAACCAAAATCTTTTGGTCTTACCTTCTCTAGCCAACTCCACCAACTTCTTGGCTAGTGGGTTGTGATGCAACCCTTCCTTGATGGTATGCACAATATCTCCTTCAACCATAGAAATGGCCGACATCCTGTATGGTTTTGAGATAGGCGGTTTCGCTCCTAATTCCAATTCAATGTTGTCATCCATCTTTCTTCTAGGTGGTAACTGCTTTGGCAACTCGAGAGGTATCACATCCTTATTTTCTTCAAGGACTTCCTTGATTTTAGGGGGAGCATCTTCTCCTTTGGCTGTTGACTCCTCTTGTAGTAAAGCCAAATATGTAATCTCTCCCTTCTTGAACCCTTTCTTGAGTTGCATAGCGGAGAGTATCGGTGGTCCTCCAACTTTAGAGACTGTAGGGACCATGCACGGAGACCCTTTCTCCATGACGCATACTACGTCGTAGTATGGCATAGGTATTATATTTGCCTTCCTTTGTAAATCGAGCCCGATGACTATTTTAAAATCGTCCATGGGTGCTACTGAGAAATCCACAAGGCCCTTCCAAGAACCAAGAGTCATCTCAACCCCTTTTGCTACTCCCTTAAGGGGTTCACCCTTGGTATTCACGGGTTTGAACCAACCATTCTTTTCGGTGATCTTCAACCCAAGCCTCCTTGCTTCATCAGGCGTGATGAAGTTGTGTGTAGCACCAGTGTCGATCATAGCCATGACAGGTTTTTCATTGACAAAGGCTTTGACATACATCAAGCCTTTCTTTTCTGCAGTACTTGCCTCTTTGGTCTTCACAGCATTTATGTGTTGGATAGATCCAACACACTCAGTTACTTGAGTTTGAACTTCTCGTTCCTCAGCAATAGATGCCAAAGTCCCTAGCTTGGGACAATCCTTCATTTGGTGCGGTCCCTTGCACACGAAGCATCCTCCTTTGGGCACGAAAGCCTTCTTTTTTTCTTCGTACTCTTTCTTTGAAGAGTATTTTCCTTCTTTCTTGGTTGAGAAGCTCTTCCCCTTGTCTCCCCCACCTTTAGCAGAACTAGGCTTGGAGGAAGACTTAGGTTTAGAGTCTCCCCTATGATACTCAGTGAGTGATTCGGTCACCACGATGGCCTCATCAACATCCTTAACATTCCTTCTTTGTAGTTCTTGCTTTGCCCAAGGTTGGAGTCCATCAATGAAGAAGAACAATGCATCCTCTGATGCTAAGTTGGGGATTTGAAGCGTGAGAGTAGTAAACTCCTTTACGTAGTCGCTAATCGTACTCTTGTGCTTCAACTCCCTCAACTTCTTCCTTGCTTCATAAACCACATTCTCAGGGAAGAATTGTCTTTTCAATTCCCTTTTGAAATCTTCCCATTTGGCTATGTTGCAAGTGCCCTTTTTCATATCTACGCACTTTCTCCTCCACCACAAAGTAGCATTATCAGAAAGGTAGAGAGCTGCAGTGCGTACCTTTATTGCTTCTTCGACCACCCCTTGGCCTTCGAAGTACCTCTCCATTTTCCATAGGAAGTTCTCCACCTCGCGAGCGTCCCTTACGCCCTTGAACTCCTTTGGCTTGGGGAGATCAATCTTTGTCGTCTCCCTTATAATGGTTGGTCGAGATTTCGCCTCCTCGAACCAAACTCGAACTTCCTCAAATAGCTTTAAGGAATTCTCAAGCTTCTCTTCAATTTGGAGCATGCTTTCTTTGAAAGCATCTAGTTCTCCTAATACGTGAGCCTCGAGGGTCTCCTTGTCATGTTCTATCCTTTGGAAGCGCTCATCCATAGAGGATAGAACATTTTCCAACATAGAAACTCTTTCTTCTAAGAAGTTAGAGTCCTTACCTCTAGGCTCACTTGAAGAACGGACCTTCTTGCCTCCCCATTGAGAAAGAATAGTATCCCTTCCCCTTTGAGACTCAACATGCTCCATGGTGATACTAGAAGCCATTCCCACAAGCGACTTGTGCTCCCTCTCGAACCTTGCTCGGATACCAAATTGTCACGGCCTTGGACACACTCCAACGCTACCGTGCCGGCACTCGGACTTACTCAACCTCTTGAGCTAAGACCAAGTCAGCCTAACCCTCAATACTTAGCAAGAAAGCTAAGAATACAAGAGAACACAAGAGAAAGGAAGCTTTGGTGGAAGAACACTTTATTGCTCAAGTGTGGTTACAAATGATTCACACCCAAACTCTAACTCTCATCCCTATTTATAGCCATCCACCTCCTCAATGGATGGTTAGGATTAAATCTAATCAACGGTCCAGATTAATCATCCAGAACCTTCTTTACAAATATCTATCCTACCACAACTCTCTAAATGTTTCTAGATTATTCCATATCACTCTTTATACTTCTATATACATCTACACTCTTCTAGAATACTCTATGACCTTCCAGAGTCTTCTAGAACCTTCTAGGGTATTCCGGGACCTTCTAGGACATTCTAGAACGTTCCGGAACCATCTAGAGTATTCTCAAACACTCCAAAAAACTATTCAAACACTGTTAAATCTAACCTTCTAAAATTTTCCGTGACAACACACTCACTTAATTATATCAGTATTACATAAAAGAGTATTATATTCGGGTGTTGCAAAAAGAATGTATTTTTCCGTTCCGTAGTGATAGTAGTGGGTCCTGACCCGTCCATTGTGTCATTGACTTGAACTCACCCGGTTGACCCACGCAAAACTTAAATCAGAATCATAGTTGAATAAATATTAATTTCGTATCTTATAAAAAAAATTTCAAACATTCACAGGATTTTTAACTAAACAAAATTAAAATGATATAGTACCGATTAATCATTCACTTTGTGAAGTTTTCATATTGTTGTCATTCAAAACAATATTTTTTAGATGAAGAGCATGAACCATCAAATTTATGAAAATAAAGTCGTTTTTGATGAAGAATGACTAATGTATCACAAAATAATTAGGTCACAATTTTACCACTTTTTGACCCAATTTTATCATCAATATTAGTTAATTTTTTTAAAATAATTTATTTGTCTCAAATTTTATATTTAATCATAAAATATTTACCTTAAATTTTAATTTATAAATTTTAGATCTTAACTTTTTTACAAAATAAAAATTTTTAAAATTAAAATTAACTAATATTAACTAAAATTTAATTTTGATGCAATATCGGTGTAAAACCATTTTATACATGCATCTAATTATATATATAATTTTATATTAGTAAAATAACTACTTTTTATATTAACTATATAAATAGTTATTTAAGAAAACGATTGTAATTGTACGGTTGTATAAAATATTTTATATTATCAATGCATCAAAATTAAACTATTAACTAACTAAAAATTAATTTCCAAAATAACATAATTCTTGAAAAAATTCATAATCAATTCTACGATGTATGTGAGTTAGTATTTAATTTTTGTCTAATTTATCTTTTATAACAAAATTTAAATATTTAAAATTATTTATTTATATATTTTAAATTAAATATTAATTTTTATTTTTTTTTAATAACAAAGTAGACACTACTTTTAAGTAATATAGTAATCATTTAAAATTATGGAAAAGTCTAGAGAGCCAGCAACTTTTGTATTTTCTGACCCGCACTTAATCATCAAAACAAAAGTGAGTAATCTCCCACCATTAGATGTAATCTCACATCATTAAAAATACTATTGATAACTAATTGATGATTATAAAACACCAAAATTACTACTCCCTACCATTCCTCTAAAATTATTCGCATCCCGAAAAGACAAAAACAAAGGGCACTCTTGTAATATTCCACCCCTACGAGGGTATTTCTCAGAACCACTTGCTTTAAATACTGCACTCTTCAGAGCTCTTAATCTTACATTCACAGAAGTGCCATATATACTCAACCATACCATACCTTATCATAAATCACCAAAACCAAAATCAAATTGGAAAGAAAGAAAGGCATGGGGAATTGCTTGGTGGTTCAAGAAAACGTAGTGAAGATCATGAAAACAGATGGGAAAGTACTTGAATACAAAGCACCAATCAAAGTTGAGCAAGTTCTGGTAGATTTCTCCGGCCATGCAGTATCTGATTCACTCCTCCGCCATCTTCAGCCAAACACCAAACTGCTCGGCGGAAGCTTGTACCACCTAGTTCCTCCACCGCTGCCGCCGCAGCAACCCTCGACACCAAAATCTAGCAAGAAGGTGAGATTTGCAGAACCAGAAGTGCAAGATGTTCAAGAAAGTAAAGTGGTTACAATTAAGGTAGTTATTAGCAAGCAACAACTGAGGGATATGATGCAAAAGGGAGTGGTTTCGGTTGATAAGATGTTATCTATGGTTCACCGTGAAAATCAGGGAGCAACCGATGATGATGATGAAGAAGAAGGTAATCGAGATTTTTGTGATAACGCGTGGAAACCACCGTTAGAAAGCATAACAGAAGTAAACTAGCAAGTAGCAGTAGTGTTTATGTGTTTCTAACTTGCATGGTATACAGCGTAACATTACACAAACATGTAATAGATTTAGAGACGGAACAAAACAAAACAGAAAAACTATAATTGACTCTTCTTCGGGTTATTCTATCGATTCTGCCTGAGTAACTTTAAATTCAATCGTAATACAACTGAAGCAACGCAGATCAGTTAAATTATTACATCTAACAAGCACGATCACTTTGTAAAGCTGGTGTGTTAGTACTTGTTTGACACGATATTCTTATTCCTTGTCAAGTTGATTGACACACTAAAATACTTGTTTGTACATCAATTTTTTAATGGTGGAGCTTTAAAAGTTTTTTTTTTTTAAGTGAAGTTAACCGCTAACATTCATTAGATATACTTTTTTTTTTCATAGTATATTTTATGAGATCAAAATTTGCTATTATCTCGTGCATATAAGTAGTCAAATATCTCACCAAAAGTATTATTACTACTTAAGCCAATCCTAATAGCTGGTATAACATTTAATTAACACTCATTATATATTATTAATTGGACAACCCACACAATATATTAAATGAAATTATCTTGTTTGAAATATATTTTTTTTTTAATTTAAAGAGCTTTGATTTTCTTTTTTTCTTTTCGGACTCTTAATTTCGTTCTTATTCAATCTTTTATTATTCAATTATGCTAAGTTTGAAAAATTAATTCATGTGATGAACAAACATAATTTTGTTTAATGAATTTGATTTGGTCTGCAGAAAAATAATTGATTAATCAATTAGAACCTATGGAACAAATATACAAGCCCACATGAACTAAGTAAATGAAACAAGAAGTGTTGGCCCAACACAAACTCATTTGGTGATCACATTCAGAATCCATACACTTCAACCTAAGTCACCAACATCCACACTCCAAAAAACTTAAAATCCAAGTTCAATTTAACTTAATCCTTCTTGGCTTCCACCGAAAGCCAAATCTTCTCTCCTCTCTCCTCTCACTTCGGTCACGTCATTCACAAGGAAGAAAGAAAGAAACAAAAAATGCAGAAGCTATGGTGGGTTGAAGAACAAAAGGCTTGTTTTCAATTCCAAGCAAGAAGAAAGAGCTACAACAAAAAAGTTAGTGACACTTCGGTCAGAATTCATCAAAAAACATCTTCCCTCATTTGTGCTGCACCAAGAAACCAAGAAGAAATCCACAAAGTCTCAAGCACAAATCAAGCAACCATGGAGAAATCAAAGTCGAATCTGAATAGCAAAAGATCCACAGTCCAAATCCAAATTTGGAGCCAAAGCAAAGCTCTACGGTCAAGATTGAAGAAGATTGAAGAAAAAAGGATGAGAGAGAATGGGTAAATTGCATGCAATAGATTTGGATCTCTCTCTCATCACTGACGAAGCCGCTGCAAGTTCTATGAAGGAGAAGAAGACAATATGGACCTTGAACTAGCTTCAACCTTGGAAGCTTCACTCTTCTATAATAAGGGTGAACGACCAAGGGTTGAAAACAAGAAAGTAAGAACAAAGCACATAGTTCGGTTCTCATAACTTCCTAAACTTGTTGAGTTCTTCTCCTTCATGTTGTTCATTAGTATTTTCTTTTTCTTAGTTTAATCTGTCTGAGTCTCATTGAAAAAAGCAAATGTGGTGAGGTTTGTAAGAAAAAGCAAATGAGAGGTAAAAGGCAGTGAGTAAAAAGCCATAAGATGTCTCAGATTTTTTTTGTACATCTTTCTATTTTGTTTCATGATCCTGTGAGAATTTTCTTGCAAGTTGGGTTAGCACTTGGTTGTTGAAAGTTAGGTTGAATCCTAGTCAAATTCATATTAGGTTAGAATCTGAATTTGTCCCAAATAAGATTGGGTAGATCCTAGGAAAAACATTAGTGTATGTAATATGTTGAAAGAGTTAGTGAAGTTCTATCATAATTGTGATGGAGACTGGATGTAGGCTACATTGCACTAAGTAGTTGAACCATGATACATCTGGGTTTTACTCCTTTTTCTCTACTTTACTTCTGTTTCTGTTACTCAGGAGACAAAAAGAAAGTGTCTCTCAACTCAATACGAGACAAAAGTAAAAATATCTCCTAAGTTTCTTTGAAAAAACAAAAAGTAATATTTAGCAGAAAAGGAGGCTAAGATTCAACCCCCCTTCTCTTAGCCACTGATAACCATCAATTGGTATCAGAGCTTGGTCTCAAAGAGATCAAGCTTTGCAGTTTGGAGAAAAGATCCTGATGGCAAACAACAATGGTTCCAATATGGTGGCCTACACTCTGATAGAAGGTGAATCCAACAACAGACCTCCGTTCTTTAATGGAAAGAACTACAGCTATTGGAAGGAGAGAATGAAGATCTTTGTTCAATTAGTAGATTACAACATTTGGAAGATCATCTTGGATGGTCCCCAAGTTCCAACCAAAACAAGAGCAGATGGTGTAGTCATTCCTAAGACTGAGGCCGAATGGAATGATGAAGATAAAAAAAAGATAAAGCTCCACGCCAAAGCTATCAATATGCTTAACTTTGCTATCAGTTTCGAGGAATACCGAAAGGTATCAAAATGTAAAATAGCAAAGAAAATCTGGGACAAGCTCCAAATCACCCATGAAGGGACTACCCAAGTCAAGAGAACCAGAATAGACATGCTGAGTAAAGAGTACGAAATGTTCTCTATGAAGAAAGGAGAATCTATTGACGAAATATTTGAAAGATTCAACGTCATCATCAATGGCTTAGATGCTATGGGGATTACTCACCTTGAACCTATGTTAGTAAGAAAAGTTCTGAGAAGTCTCACTAAAGAGTGGGAAACTAAGACTATAGTTATAGCTGAGAGCAGTGGCATTGATCAAATGACATATAATGATTTGAGAGAAAATTTACTTACTTTTGAAACCACTTACTTGAAAAATAACACAAAGAAGAAAGGAATTACTCTCAAATCATTCACTGAGTCCCTGGTTGATGAATCCAGTGATAATTTATCGGATGAGGAGTTTGTTCTTTTTGCTAAGAAATTCAGGAAATGATGAATTTTAAAGAAAGATGCAAGGAAGGCGGTTCAAGAAGACCAAAAAGGGACTTAAGTAAGATCATCTGCCACAACTGCAAAGAGGTTGGACACTATAAGTTTGACTGTCCAAAGCTGGAGAAAGAAGAAAAGACCAAGAAAGAAAAGAAGAAGGGGCTCATGGCCTCTTGAAAAAATATGGAAAATGATTCAGACGTGGAGGAAGAATCTGAGAACAAATCTCAAACCTGTCTCATAGCCGGTCAAACTGATGAGGTAATTTTCATTGAACCTTCTACTAAGACCTTCATCTTATGATCGATCATCTGACTAAGAAACTAAGATGCTTCTTAAATAAAAATCATGAACTTGAATCTCAAAATGACATCCTAAAGGAAGAAAATGATTTTCTCAAAGATAAATTAAGAGAATCCGAAACCGCTATTGATCTGTTGAAAAAAACAAGTGGCTAAAGGCAGAACTTAAGGGCTATGAGAAACAACATTCTGTGATTGCATACTTGAACTGTTTTGAAGAAAATGAAAGGTTGCACAAAGGTAAAAAGCTTAAAAGAAGATCTGGCCAGCTTTGCTCAAAGTTTTGAAATTTTAAATAAACTCTTGACTAGTCAAAAACTTCTTTATAAATAGGCTAGATTGGGTCTTCATCAAAAATCTAAAACTACTTTTGAAATATCACCTTTTGCAAATATGGCTTCTACTTCAGGTAACATAAAAGTTTCAAAACCCAACTAATAAAAAAAAAACAGCAACCAAAAAGGTTTTGTCATTTATGCAATCAGGATGGGCATTTTCCTATTCAATGTTTCATATGTGAAAAAATGATTGGAGACAAAGTGTACAAAATAGTTGGCAACTATAATGGTCTTGGCCAAAGGAGCTGGTTTAACATTCAAGGATCCAAAAAGATTTGGATACCTAATGTTACTTGAGATTTTTGCGTAGGTGTGCCTAGCATCTAAAAGAAAGGACAACATGTGGTAGTTGGACAGCGGATGCTCTAGGCATATGACCAGAAAATCTACATTCTTCATCGAGTTAGACGAGTATGATAGAGGGTTTGTAACTTTCGGTGGTAATGGTAAAGGAAAGATAGTGGCCATAGGTATAGTAGGTCAAAATTTCTCATCTTTCATAAATGACGTTTTTCTTGTTAACGGATTGAAACACAACATACTAAGCATTAGTCAATTATGTGATCTTGGATATTTGGTTATATTTAGAAAATTGGACTGCTTAGTTATTTGTGAAAAATCCAGTGTAGTTTTGTTTGAGGCAAAAAGATATAACAATGTGTATGGACTCACTCTAGAGGATTTAAAAGATCAAAATGTGACATGTTTTACCTCAATAAAATCTGAAAAACGAGTATCACCAACTTGCTTATTCGAAACTTTAACTATTTATTATTGAGCTTGTAACCGTATTAGCGCACTATTGAATTTTTGGAAAAATTTTTACTTTATAAAAGAATTTGCGAGGGCAACTAATTAAACATACACAAGCCATAATAAGGAATTAAGTAAAACATACACAAGGCCAACATTATATATAAACATAACATATATCATAGATCATACATACAATAACTAAAGAACATAAAGAGACACAAACACAACACATACACAATCACAGAAAACAGAATTCATGGAAGCTATGCTCAAACAATCATGATGCATGTCTATCCCTAATGCAGGTAATGAGCTCATCTGTCGGTTTCGACCCGCTCCTGATGTAACTCAGCAACCTTTGTCTGAGTTTGGTTTCCAGTGCCATAACCTCTGTAAGCAACCTCTGTCTTACAGGTGCGACTCTCTTGAGCCGATGTATACAAACATAACCTCTGTAAGCAACCTCGGTCTTACAAGTGAGGCTCTCTCTAGCCAATGTATGTATCGATAACCTCTATAAGCAACCTCTGTCTTACAAGTGCGACTATCCCCTGGATTGACCGATGTATCTCTGGAAAGTAAATTTCGGTGGACTCACCACCATATCTCTGCTCGTTTTCAGTAGGTACACAATCATCTCAGCTCGTTCTTAGTGCCAAACAATATCTCTGCTTATCTTCTTTTCTTTTCGTTATTTCTTTCTTTTCTTTTCTGTGCTCTGCCCTCCTATGGCAGGAATTTCTTTAGATTCTTTTAATCTTTGCTCTCTGCTCTTCTGTGGTAGAGGTTTCTTTAATATTTTTTTTTCTTTTCTTTTCTTTCTTCTTCTTTTCTTTCCTATCATTTCATAATATAAATTATTTTCGTATTATTCCCTCGTGTAACACTCTAACTACCAAAGCTCACGCTTCCGGCTGCGCGACTGATAGATCGGACATTACGACGACTCTTATACTATTTAATACTAAAATATGAGCCTGTTTAAAACTTTAAACCGCAACACCGCTCCAAAGATACTTTCGTTCGATAATGTACTTCCATACATACCATACAACTTACAAAACTCTCAAAGAGTACATACATATACATATACATATATAAATATTATTACAAGCATTAGCCAATACAATTCCTATCCCTCTTACAGAATATATAAAGATAAAGGCGAGGGAACAATAAACCATAACTAAAGCAATACAAAACATCACAACAACTAGATAAACTCTTCGTAACTTCTGCGTCCATATCCTGAAAGGGGAAAAATTGTAGGGGGTTGAGAACATCATCCTCGAAAGGGTTCTTAGTAGAGGATTTTTTGGGAATTACTATAATAGTATACGTGAAGTTAAACCGTACCAGTGATTAATAACCGTCTTATGCCTCTTTTCAAAAACAACGGTTTACAATAAAAGAGAAATCTAAAATCTTTTCTGAAAGAGGAATGGTTCAATTCTTGAAAACTCAAAAGCCTTTCAAAACGGTTTATCTATGCTGAACCAATTAGCCTTTCATACTTTTCCAAACCAGAAACACAAAACCAAAAACCAACCATCGGCCCATTCTCATTTCAACCATGGCCCTAGGCCCAAACAACCCAACCAACAACCAATCACCACACTCCAACAGATTCCCAGTCACAAACACAAATAGGAAGTTCAAGCACAAACAAACATTTACAGCAAGTAGAACAAATAGCAGTTAATCACAAGTAATCACAAAGGCAAACCAAGTACAATATGCACACCCAAACAATGTCACATAGATGCATATGATGCATGCCTGTCCTAGTGGCTGATGATATCATCTGTCGGTTATAAAGCCAGCCCGACAAGTCCTGGTAGCTAACCATTGGACTGTCCCTCTGTCGTGCATCCCCAACTCGAGTTATTTCTCGATCATCATCATGATCATAATCATAATCCATATCCAACACCCTCACTGGTGTATATTCACGGGGATGAGCTCATCCGGGACTTTCACAGTGGTGGCTAGCCCCTGCTACTACCCAGGGAAACCCGTATCTCAGATAGTGGAAGTGCAAAATCACAATTATCAATATTTCAGCATATATGCATTCATTCTCAGCCATGAATCAATATTTATCTCAGCCATTCCGGCTTAAATTCATAATTCATAGTCAGCCATCCGACTCATAACATATTTCGTAATCAGCCATGATTCATTATCATACACAGCCATTCTGACTCATAACAAAATAACACTTCCACTATTCAACATCATCAAATTCATAAAATCGGCATTTAAGCCATAAATCAGTTTTCTCAATTCAATTTACTCTGAAATCAAATTTCAGCTCCTTTCAGCCTTGGGTTTAAGGATCTCATTTCTCAAATCATCTCAAGCTCATAAGCCACATTTTACTCAAAGTAAGTTCCCCTTTTAAAAACAATGCCACTCTCGGAATCCTCTTTCCAAAATTTCCATAACCATGGCAAGTTAAAGATTTATTTTGAAATATTCAAAATCATCCATCCAATAATGGGATTTTATTACAAAGGTTTCTCGGCAGAGTCTCAAGTCCTTAGGGGAGAATAACATAACTCATTTCCTCAAAATTCACTTAAAATCTTTAAAACCTTGGCTTCCTGATTTGAGTAAGGAAAATAGGATCTAAGCCAAACCGAGTCATGTAATCAATTACTCCTTTCAAAGCCGTTTACTTTACTTAAGCAAAACCGGCGTCAACCCCATGATAAATTCTAAAGCGTTTTAAACTGCTCAAAATTGTTTTAGTCTTGCAAAAATTCAAAATTCAAAGAGTACTTAAAACTTTTCTCAAAACGTTTTAAAATGAAACTTGTCAATAGACGTTCAAGTTCTTTCAAAGTCACTAAAACTCCTCTAATTGAAACCCTCCAGTCAAATCCAAAGACTTAGCCCTTTTTACATTTAAAACATCTTTAAAACATAAGTTTCATCTAAATAACTTTCTCCCAAAGAGATTCAAAGCTTTTCTTAAGAAACATGACTAAATCACAATTTTCTCTTTAATAATTCATATCAAAAGCATGAATCATCCTTTTCTTGATAATTCAAATAAAATAGTAGAAGTCTTTAACTCATAATTTTTCCAGACAACATTTCAATAAAGTCCCGGATTCTACCGGAATTTTGGCAGCACCTCCCCTAAAACTTGGACTTTGCCACCCGGTTCGGGTCCCAACTAAACCATTCCACAATCCTTTTCAATAGTCCAGATCCAAAAATCAGTTCAAAAGCAAGCTAAATCCAACAGTCACCTCATTTTCATATTTCAAGGAAACCGTTTCAAAAATCAATTCATTATCAGCCGATAAAACTCATTTCCAAAGCTTTAAAGAAATGGTTCAGCAATAATTTATTTATCAAAACCAAGTCAATTAAAGTTATCCAGGCTGAATCCAAAAGTGTATTCTATTTTCACATTATCAAGAAAATTAACTCAACCTAAATCAATCCTCAATGGATTAAACTCGATCTCAAATCTTCAAAAGAATCAAGTTGAAAAACATTCCGTTTTACAAAGCCGCACAACAATCCAACCAAATAAACATTCATAATCGATCGAGACAAACAAATAATACATAAGGCTGATACAATCACCAAATACACATTGCCTCACATCAGTATCCATATGTAATAATTCCAATACATAAAATATAGTTTTCGAAAAGCGCCCCTACCTCAACATGTTGAAACTATAATCCAAACGCCTCTCAGAAATCCTTTTGCCTCGACCCAAACTCAACGGCAGCTTCAAAGCACAGCCCCACACATTTTTGCGGCAGCATAAACAGCTCTAAATTACAACAAGAAACCTCAGTTACTAAATTCTAAGAACAATAATATCGTAAAGACTTTAATACACATACGAGACACTAACACAGGGCTTTCGAAACATAATTACTTACCGAATTAACACAATGAGGCAGTTGCAATTACGAACCGACCCGGCAACAGCTCCGGTAGCGGCCTGAAGCTCCGGTGAGTCAACTATAATAACCATGCAGCATCAAAACCTTCTCGAAATCCAAAAAGAATAGAAACCTCAATTAAAACCCTTACCGACAAAATTTTCCGGCGACGGTAGCAAGGTCTCAAGCGGCAGAAACGGCCAGAAGCTCCAGTGTGGTTCCGGAGGCCACAACAACTTCTTCAGCAGCCGTTCACGACGGGCGACAACCACTGCACCAGCTGGTTGGACGGTAGTAGCTTCTGACGGCAATGGAAGCTCCGGCGGCGTCGCGGCTGGCTTTCCCACTTTCTCTCCCGTCGGGTTCTTCTCAGGCGACGGCGGCGTACTCCATTAATGGCGCCAGGGCACGACGGCGATGCTGGGTTGAGACGAAACGACGATGGCGAAGGCACGGACAGCGGCGGCGGCGCGACGCTCCTCGCGAAGCCTTCCTCCCTCCTCGCGCGCATGCCCTCCCGTCAGACTCTTCCTCTCTCGCCTCAGTTCCGATCTGTGACAGAGGCGACCCCGTGAGCAACAGTGGCGGCCCCAACTGGGTAGGGCGCGGTGGCTGAACGGCTCCCCACGTGTAGCAGCTCAGCGTCTCCTTACCTCAGCGGCAGTGGCGAGACCCAGTGGTGCCGGCGGACAGCCTCCTTCCTCCCTTCTCTCTTCCGTTTCTCTCTTTTCATTTGGTTCAGGAACCATGTGTGTGTGTTAGGATAGGGCTGCGCAGTTGTGTTGCAAGCTAGCTGAAGGGAAGAAGAAAGGGTGGCGGCTGCTGGGTTT
Organism: Arachis hypogaea; assembly: GCF_003086295.3. NCBI lineage: Eukaryota > Viridiplantae > Streptophyta > Magnoliopsida > Fabales > Fabaceae > Arachis > Arachis hypogaea. The sequence goes on along the minus strand of NC_092051.1, from coordinate 98,218,038 downwards.
TGAGAATTAGGGTTCCATTATTTTAAAAACTAGGGTTAGGAGCAATTCAGTAATTTCAAATAAAATTGGGAATAATATAGTAATTGAAACCCAAATTAAATCCAACACTAATTACATATAGAAAAATACTATTTTGCTCATCAATTTTACAAATTATTTTCAATAAAATGTTCAAATTCAAAACTAGAAATAATATACTTAATTTCTTCATTTTTCCAAAATAGCAGTATTAATATTTAAAATATTACTTATTTAATTCAAATCATATAAAATCCTTATTATTTCACAACCACCAATTTTAAAATTCAAATATAGAAAATAATCCAATAATTATAAAATTGAATGATAAATCCCAATTTATTTCAAATTCAATTAACCAAAACTTGCTCTAATTTTCTTTAATAAAGAAATTTCAGAAAATTAAAGCTACAGAAATACTGAATTTGAAATTAGCTCATGATAGCCCTTTTTCAAAAGCTCTGGGTCTTACACCTCGCCTTTGCCTAAGTGTCTTATAGAAAAGAATTATAAAGTTCTTTAATTAAGTCTGTGTTATCTAAAGCTTTTAATATCACTCTGCTTGCTTACTTTCTCATTTATAATACACATTATGATATTCTTATAAGATAATATCTTTGATAAATACTAATTATAATAATAATAATTTATTTTAATATAAATGAGTAATTTTAAAGAAGTATTTAAAATAATATTTATAATCTTCTTTTAAAACTTATTTTAGAAAACCTTATTTTTAAACTTTTATTAATTACTTTTTAAATCACAAACTTTTTAATATTCTATTTTTAACCTCAATATTTTATAAAATTATATTTGAACCCTCGCTTGTTTTCATATTAATAAAAATAACCTGAACTTTTATAAAATACTCATTTTATTCCTGAACTTTACTTATTACCCAAAGTACCCGAAAACTTATATAATTTTAAATTTTACCTTGATTTTTATATACAAATACAATGTTACCCTTCAAAAATAAAACTTAATTACTAATCTTCCCCTTATACCAAAACTGAAACCCTTAGCCCTTTCCTTTCAAAATATTACTTGTATTTTAATCTGTTTTCGAGTTTTTCGCTTATCGATTTTTCACAGTTTTTCCTCCCTTCCAAGCGTACGCATTACTTTCCGAATTCAAATAAAGGGCGCGCTGCCCTGTTTCCTTCTCTCTACTCCACTCTTCTTTCTTTCTTTCTTTCTTTCTTTCTTTCTTTCTTTCTTCTTCAATTTTCCGTTTTCCACCATTACTCACTTACATGTCTCCATTTCTTTACCTTTCTCTTTTTAAAATTTTCCTTCTCCACTTCTCTCTCTTTCTACTTTTCTTTTGCTTGTTACATGTGATTACCTTTTTTGTTATTAATTGCATTTATTTCTATTATTTGTAGTTAGTTCTTTTTCCTTATTTTCTAAATTTGTTGTTTTAACATTGGTGTTGAATTTTCTTACTTAACTGTTGAGAATTTTTTGGATAGTTTTGGTGTTTCGTGACTTGTTTGATATTGTTTGATATTGTTGGGTGATGAAATTTTTAGGTCAATGCTTAATCTTTTATGACACTTTCATTCTTTGTGCATTGATATGAACTCACATTGTCTTTCATGACCCACTCTCTCTTATTCATTATTTGCAATTCTTGCACCACACACAAGATTAGTGATTTAGTCCCTTCTAACTCATTAACCTTTGTTTTTTGTGGTACATTATCATTAAGTTAGGATGGGACCGAATTCTCTCATGCTTATAACTAATCTTTTTTGTGTCAATTCTTGTTTGAACTTGATGCTTCCATGTGCTCTCTCACGCCATTTACTTATGCTTTGACTTTGGTCTTGTATCAAGTGTTAGTTGATATGCCCTTCGCTTATATTGCTTTCTCACTTACATGTTGTAGCTACCATGTAGTTGAGAACCTCACTCTTATTCGGCATTAGCCCCCACCTATGTTCTGTTTGCTTTGAGATGTTTGTTTTTTAGGCTTAATCTTCCGTCTTTTTCTCCCCTTTCAGGCTGGCCACCAAGAAGAGAAGGGAAAAGCTTCTAAATGGGGCGAACAACAAGTCCCTCCGCACAATCGTTTGAAGAAGCTCATCAGTTGTGAAAACCCACTTTGGAGGAGTCCGACTCTCCGGAGCCCATTTTTGATTTTGGAAAATAAAGCAATCAAGAGGTGGACATAGAGGCGCCCCTGTCACACCATCCTTAGGCCATTGAATGTGGCGATTCCGAACCCACCTTGCTCATCTTTGAATGCACCGATGACGGTGCAATCTTTAAGTGTGGGGAGGTCAAGGACCGACTTCCGTGGGTAATGACTTCCTTTTCCAACACCAATTATTAATCTTCTTTGTTAGTTAGTTGTTGCATTGCATGATAGATTGCATGATAGTTAGAGTTTGTACATATTCTACCCATTTTTATGTTAGGACTACTTGGTTAGAGTGATGATCTTTCTTCCAAGAAACTGTTTTTAAGGCATTTCACTAATTTGAATTAAAATTTTTTGTTGAACTTGCTTGAAGAAATTAATTTTGGAACATGATTTTAGAACTAGAACACACAAGCCTAGTGAGATTTTTGAGCCTATTTCATTGGTTGTATCCTATCAACAATATTTTGTTTTGGTGTGTGTTGTTCTCTCTAAGATTGTGATCTTTGTCTTGCTTGATTCTATATTTCCATTGTTTGATGTATGAATGCATTTATGTAATTGAGGCCTTCATTTCACTAGAGCTCACATACTCAAATGGCCTTACCCTTGTTATCAATCTTTTGCAAACTAATGTTGAGCCTATTTAACCCCATTTGTTGTTTATTTTAGCACATCACTAACTCTAAGCGAAAAACAATGAATGTCCTTAATTTGAATCTTTGGTTAGCTTAGACTAGTGAGAGTGTGCATGAATTAAGTGTGGAAAAATTGGATTTGAGAACATTTGGTTTGAAAATTGGATATTTTATATTTTTTGTTAAAATGTGAAAAATAGTTTGGGCGCATATTCATGCATTCAATACTTTAATCATATGCAGTAATCTCTTGTGTATATATATTCTCTACCATACACACACACACACACACTATATATATATATATATATATATATATAAGAGAAGAACAACAAAAAGGAAAGAAAAAAAAAAGAGAAAAAAAAAGCAATAAAAAGGGGACAAAATACCCTAAAGTAAGTAATGATGGCAATGCATATGAATTGTGTTTAAAAGAGGGATGCATGAATATGTGGGAAAGATAGTCAATGGGTAGTTAGGTTTTTGCATTTGGATTACATGGATTGTCTTAGGTTAGGTGGAAAGTTTAGGTTAATCGAGGATTCAGATTTTAGTCCACTTGGTCAAATATAATCCTACCTTGACCCTAACCCCATTACAACCCATGAAAAGACCTCTTGATATTTGTATCCACGCATTGATCATATATTAATTAGTAGAAGAAGAGCAAGCCTTAGAAAGCAAGATTAGTAGAGAATTGAGAGAATCGACCCTCAAACACTAGAGAGATTAGAGTGCAAACACTTCCGGTGAGAGTTCGATGCTCAATCTCTTGTTCCCGACTTTCATGAGCTCTCTTCTTGCAAGTCTATTCGTACTTCATTTTGAGATTCAAATTATTGGAATTCATGAATCATCATACTATCTTAGTCATACTTGTTCATATATATATTTTTGGAGGTTGATTTACTTTTAACCAAGTAGGTAGAAGCATTTTGCATATAGTTGCATTCATGTAGATAGGTCGCATCTCACAAGTCTTACCATTCCCCTTCACCCCTTATGGTTTTCTTGAGCTTAGCATGAGGACATGCTAATGTTTAAGTGTGGGAAGATTGATAAACCACTATTTTATTGTTTATTTTAGATTGAATTGAGTGGATTTTGTCAACTATTTTCACACTTATTCATATAAATTGCATGATTTTGTGAATCCTTCCTAATTTGTACTTAAGAATGAAAACATGCTTCCTAGGCCTTAAAATTGCTAATTTTTAACCCTCTCTTATTACCATTCGATGCCGTGATATGTTTGTCAAGTGATTTCAGGGTTATAGGGCAAGAATGGATTAGAGGATGGAAAGAAAGCATGCAAAAGTGGAAGGAACACAAATAATTAAAGATTTGAGAAGCTGGTCCCAACGCGTACGCGTGCGCGTGACCAGGAGCATCGTCCACCGACGCATATGCGTGACCTTGTGCAAAGTTCGACGACGTGTACGTGTGGATGACGCGTACGCGTGACAAGCGTCACGTGCCTCATTAAAGGAAAAATGCTGGGGCGATTTCTGAGCTGGTTTTTAGACCAGTTTCAAGCCCAAACAGAAGATAAGAGGCTAGGAGTGAAGCAGGATAGGGGGAAGACACACATTAGCCTCTCCTCTCTCTAGGTTTTCGGGTTCTTATTTTAATTTCTTCTTAGATCTAGATTTTAATCTTCTTTCAATTTAGTTTTCCTTTACTTTTATTTGTTCTAGTACCTTAGTTTATCCAACTTCTCTTGTTAATATCTTTATTTTGCCAATTTTAGTTCATGAACTCTTTTGTCAATTTCAATTCCCTTTTAATACAATTTTATATTTTCATGTCTTTTGATGTTTGCCTTAGTTGCTATTATTGACTTCTTTTTTGTGTTAGTTATGGCTTTTATTAATTCTTGTAATTTATGATGTTTACTTTTATTGCACTCTAAGTGTTTGATGAAATATTTCTTTTAGCTATGAATTAGATTTTTCTATTCTTGGCTTGGGTTGGTAACTTGGATGACCTTGAGTTACTAATGTCCAAGTGATTGATAATTTATTTCCATTGACTCTAGTCTCTCACTAAATTAATTAGTGAGCTGGCTAAGACTTATGGACTAGGATTAATGAAGTTTATTTGACTTTTCTCTAATATTGGGGATGACTAAGTGGGGTTAATCCTTGTAATTATCATATTGTGGTTGGTGACAAGGATAGTGAACCTTAACCATCAACCCTTGCCAAGACCTTTTTACCATTTGAGTTTTCTGTACTTTCTTGCAATTTACATTTCTTGTTCATCATCCCCAAAACCCCAAAAATATACACTTCATAGACAATAATTGATCACTCAATTGTAATTCCTAGGAAGAATGACCCGGGATTAATACTCCCGGATATTTTTTATTTGTATCGTGACAACCTTTTTAAACTTTGATTGGTGCATATATTGTTGGTTTGGACTATGCTTGCAATGAATTTCCTTTGAAAAATTCTAGACCGACATTTATCTTTTATCACTGATTTCTTGGAGATTAAATCTATGGAAGCACCAAGCTTAAAGCCTCATGTTGAGAAATTTCTTCAAGGGATTCAGTTTTGGACTTGGTGTGAGCTTCTTGAAGCATTGAAACAATGTACCATATTCATTAGGATTGTTAGCTATCAATGTACATTTGGATTATGGATCATAAAATTTGATATATTTATGAATTTTGTCTCTTTTAATTTCTATATTTTGATATAGATATTGTGAATAATTAGTAAAAAATCTATAATTAGAAAACCAGTAACAGTGACTGATTTAGCAACCGATTTTAGATTTTTAAGTTAGACATCAGTGTCCGATTTTATTAGCAACTGAGAAGTTGGTCTCTATTTAGCGACCGATTTTCTCAGCGACCAATTTAGCGACAAAAAAGTGGTCGCCATTTAGTGACCGATTTTATTAGTGACCAATATCGTTTGGTACTAGTTTGGTAGCATTGGTTGAAAATCAGTTGCTAATATCGGCGATAACGGTTAGAGACGGAAGTTGGTCGCTATTTTCAAATTAGCGACCAAGGTTTTAGCGACCACCAGAATCGGTCGCTAAATCGATCGCTAAATCGATCGCAAAGGGTTTAGCGACCGATTTTTGCTATTCTGATAATTTCTTGTAGTGTCCGATCAATGTTAGCTCATTGCCTCTTAATCATTCGCTTGTCGACCAACCTCAACCGACCTAGGAGCCAACAGGCCAACTATCCAGCTGTCGACCAATGTTGCTTGACCCCGACAAACCAATCAACTAGCATCGACCGACCTCAATAGATCAAACAAGGTGGGTTTTATTGAAAACATTTCCTATTCCACCCTATTTCTCTCTCACTCTCTCTATTGTAATGAGGATTCCTCTTTCCCTTCTTATTATCACTTTTCTCCCTCTTCTCTCACTCTAACATTTAATTTTTAGAGATAAAAAACTTTAATAAAATTTAAAATCTAAAAAATATTGCATCAAAATTATTCTTTTATTTATACATTATTTCTCTAATTTAATAAATTTTTAATTGTTTATAGAATTATTTTCTCATTCTTTCTCCTCAACATCCTACTTCATTATCATCATCGTCATAGTCATACTCGTCTTTATGTTAAGCAAAACTAACGAGCACATCAATTTTGATGCACAACACGAAAATATTGGTGCATAGAATAGAAATTTTTAAAGAATCACATGTCCAAAATTTTGATACCCAACTAATAAAATACGCATCACAAAAAATTCTTTATGCATAGAACAGAAATTTTGGTGCACAATATAAAAATTTTGGTTCCGAATACATAAATTTTTGAAGAACTATATACCTAGAACATTAACAGCCAACCAACAAAAAAGTACAGTACAAAAATTTTTGTGCACAACACAAAATTTTGAAAAACCATATATCCATAACATTGACACCTAAATAAGAAAATATGCACAGCACATAAATTTTAGGTGCACAACATAGACATTTTTGAACAACCGCATGTCTAGAACATTGATTCACTCAACTAAAAAAATATATTTACAACAAAAATTTATGTACTGTATACAAAAATTTATGTGCTACGTGCAAAAGTCTCTATCCTTGGTAGGCGAAATTGTGATTACACTTCTCACAACTCCGCACAACTAACCAGCAAGTGTACTGGGTCGTCCAAGTAATACCTTACGTGAGTAAGGGTCGATCTCACGGAGATTGTCGGCTTGAAGCAAGCTATGATTATTTTGTAAATCTTAGTCAGGAGATTAATGATAAGAGTGATTATACTTATGAAAAATAAATAACATAAAATAAACAGTACTTGTGATTCAGTAATGAGAAACAGGCTGAGGTTCCGGAGATGCTCTATCATCTGAATCTCTGCTTTCCTACTGTCTTCTTCTCCAAACACGCATGGCCTCCTTCCATAGCAGGCTGTATGATCCTCTCGGATGAAAAATACCAAGTGCTGTCATCACACGGCTAATCATATGTCGGTTCTCACTACTGTCGAAATAGGACCATTATCCTTTTGCACACTGTCACTGCGCCTAACATTCGCGAGTTTGAAGCTCGTCACAGTCATCCCTGATGCCAAGGCATCTTAGCCTAGTTTTACTAGTATTTTTCCTTCGTTTTTAATAGGTTTTATACACTTTCTTGAGTTACAAGTAAGTCATTTGGGTAGAAATTCATGAGTATTTAGATTCAATCAAACTTGAGTAAATTGATGCATTTTCATGAGGTTTTGTGCTATAATTGCTTATATGTCAAGGATGAGAAGAAGTCTCATGATTTTAGCATAGCTTTAATGCATTTGTTGATTGATGACAGGTGACCAAAAGGCTTGGAGGAAGGTTGAAGAAAGGGGATGGCAGCAATGGAAATGAAGGCAGCAAAACCACCCTGGGAAGAGCTCACGTTTGTACCAACGTTTGCCTCAAACTTGAGGTCAAACGTTGGCTTAAGAAGAATCCTGGAGAAGCCAACGTTTGCACCAATGTTTGCCTCAAACTTGAGGTCAAACGTTGGCTCAAAAACAAGCCCTGGAGAAGCCAACGTTTGCCTCAAACTTGAGGTCAAACGTTGGCTCAAAAACTAACCCTGGAGGAAGCCAACGTTTGTGCCAACGTTTGCCTCAAACTTGAGGTCAAACATTGGCTCAAAACTACACCAGGGGCACTTAACGTTTGCGCCAACGTTTGCCTCAAACTTGAGATCAAACGTTGGCTCAAAACTACACTAGGGGGGCTTAACGTTTGCGCCAATGTTTGCCTCAAACTTGAGGTCAAACATTGGCTGCAAAATGGCATTGAAGGGAGCATGTTTGAGCTCACGTTTGACCTCAAACGTGAACTCAAACGTGAGTGACAGAAAAGCACCATTCTGCATAATGTTAACACACAAACATTTGAGTCAACGTTTGCCTTAAACGTTGACTCAAACGTGAATGCTCCAAAGTCCAAATTGCAAACGGATTTCTTCTCAAGTCCAAGAGCAATCAACTAAGGCTATCTTCAATCCAATTCCATCAAGGCCAAGGCCCAAATTCAAGGTTTAATGATCAATAGAAGGAAGTGTATAAATAGAAGTTAGTTTGATTTAGAATAGACCGGAACTTTTACTTTGAACTTTTTACCTCTTTTAGAATTTTGATTGGGACTTTGGATCTTGGAGAATTGGGAGGAGAATTGAGTTCTCTTCCTCTCTGGGTTTCCTGTTTTCTTTTCTGCAAAGCTTGCTTGAGTCTTGATAGTGAAGAGTTGAGGAAATTCTGTCTCAACCTCACCCTTTAGATCTCTTTGTTTTCTTTTCTTGCATAATTCAAGTTTCTTTACTGATTTCCATTTTTCATTTTGTTTGCAATTGTGTTCTTAGTTGGATCAAGGAAGGATTGAGATCTATACTTGTTCTCTAATCTCTTCTAACCCTGAGATCTGTGATTTCTGTCGAACCATTGCAATTGATTTTACATTTTGCTTGCTGTTCAAATTTTCAAGCAATTGTTCTCTTCCAATTTGATTTGTTAAAATTTTAATTCATATTCCGCATCTCTGTTTAATGCCATTTTACTTTCTCTTGTCTCATTTCTGCAATCCAAATTCCCAATTCCTTTTATAATTCAAGCAATTTATATTTCTTGCACTTTAAGCTTCAGTCATTTACATTTCTTGCAATCTAAGTTTCTGTAATTTACATTACTTGCACTTTAAGATTCAGCTCTTTTAATTCTTCTGCACTTTAAGTTCTTGTCAATTATTCCTCTCCCTTTAATTTCATGCAATTTAGCTTCTGTTGGATACAAATTACTCAAATCAACTCTTGTTCGCTTGACTAAATCAACCACTAAACTAAAATTGCTCAATCCTTTAATCCCTGTGGGATCGACCTCACTCACGTGAGTTATTATTACTTGATGCGACCCGGTACACTTGTCGGTGAGTTTTGTGTTGGATCGTTTTCCACACATCAAGTTTTTGGCGCCGTTGCTGGGGATTGATTAGGTTGACAATGATTAAGTGAGGCGGTGATCTAGATTAAGCATTTTTTTTTGTTTTTGACTAACACATAAACTGTTTGAATTTTTGCCTAAGCTAACTAAAACTTCACTATAGCAATGGATTAAAGTGTTACTGTTTTTTTTAGTTTTGTGTGATTTTTATGTTTTAATTGTATGTCAGGAACAAGGGGATCTATACCCACTTTTTGTGAACAAGACAAAAGAACCCTCAGGAGGTTAAGAAGAGCAGAAAGAGGGAAAGGCATTATTGGAGAAGAGGAATCAGAAGAAGAATTCCAAGACATGGAAGAACACTCAACAAACCCAACAAATCCACCAGCAGGAGCAACCAACAACAACAACAATCCACCACAGAGAAGAGTTTTGGCTTCCTACACATTTGCAAATCCTAGACATTGTGGGAGTAGCATTCTTACCCTAAATGTCAATGCAAATAACTTTGAACTGAAGTCACAACTAATCACATTGGTCCAAAACAACTTCTCCTATGGAGGAGGACCACTTGAAGACCCAAATCAACACTTGTCCACCTTTCTGAGGATTTGTGATACTGTAAAAAACTAATGGTGTACATCCTGACATTTACAAGCTGCTGTTATTTCCATTTTTCCTCAGAGACAAAGCTACTCAATGGTTGGAATCATTCCCGAGAGATAGCATCAACAATTGGGAAGATCTAGTGAGCAAGTTCCTTGCCAAATTTTACCCGCCTCAGAGGATTATTAGATTGAAGACTGAAGTACAAACATTCACACAGATGGATATTGAACCCATGTATGAGGCATGGGAGAGATACAAGGCTCTAATCAGAAAGTGCCCGCCTGAAATGTTCAATGAATGGGACATATTGCAGAATTTTTATGAAGGCTTGACATTGAAATCTCAGGAGGCTCTGGATCATTCAGCTGAAGGCTCTGGATCATTCAGCTGGAGGCTCTTTGCAACTCATGAAAACTGCAGAGGAGGCCCAAAATCTCATTGATATGGTGGCTAACAACCAATATTTCTTTGCTCACCAAAGGCAACGCCAACCATCACAAAGGAAAGGAGTGATGGAGTTGGAAGGAGTGGACTCAATCCTAGCTCAAAACAAAATGATGCAACAGCAGATTCAGCAACAATTTGAGCAAATGGCCAAGAAGATTGATAGCCTCCAAGTTACAGCAGTAAATACAAGTCAGCCATCAACCACATGGGGGCAAGGTGAAGAAGCTTGTGAAGATCAACAGCAAGAACAAGTGAATTACATGCATAATCAAGGCTCTGGACACAATGAGGTTTATGGTGACACCTATAACCCATCCTGAAAGAACCACCCCAACCTCAAATGGGGAGACAATCACACTCAGACTCAACAGCCATAGCAAAGAAATTCAACCCAAAACAGTTAGAAAAACACAAACCACAACAACCAGCAGAATAACAACCAAAATACATACAGAAAACCCAAAACACTTACCCCAACTCTAACCATCATCCATCCAATAATCAAACCACCAACCAAAATACTTACCATCAACCCTCAACACCCCACAACCAACCAATCTCACAAGACTCTCAGAGGATCACCAATTTGGAGCTCTTAATGGAGAAAATAATGAAGCACCAAGAGATGACACAAAGAACTAAGAAGCTTCCATGAAGAATATGAAGAGGCAGATTGGACAGCTTTCCAAGCAAATTGCTATTAAGAGACCATCAAGCTCACTACCAAGCGACACCATTCCTAATCCAAAAGAGGAGTGCAAAGCTATACAGCTAAGGAGTGGAAAGACATTGGTGGACAGCAAAGAAGTAACCAAGAAGCCTAAGGAAGGCGACAAAGAACTAACAGAAAAAGAGGAAGCTAGTAACAAGGACATGACAACAAGCAAAAATGTCCCAGAGAAGCTCAAAGAGAAGGACAACCAGCCACACAATTCAAGGGGAGAAAAGGAGGAACAAACCCAAGGACAGCAGCAAGCAGAGAAAAGCTTTACACCTCCACTGCCATATCCCCAAAGGTTCAACAAAGAAGCAAAGGATCAACACTTTCATAAGTTCCTTGAGACTTTCAAGAAGCTGGAGATAAACATTCCCTTGGCTGAGGCACTAGAGCAGATGCCTCTATATGCCAAATTTCTGAAAGAGCTTATTAACAAGAAGAGGAGTTGGCATGAGAACGAAACTATAATGCTCATTGAAGAATGCAGGGCATTAATTCAAAAAGGACTTCCACCCAAACTTAAAGACCTTGGAAGTTTCTTTCTGCCTTGTACTATTGGAAGATTGATCATCAACAAGACAATGTGTGATTTAGGGGCAAGTATCAACCTAATGCCATCTTCTTTGGTGAAAAAGCTTTGTATAGAGGAAGTGAAGCCAATACAAATGTCTCTGAAACTGGTGGATAAGTCAGTGATATGTCCCAGGGGTGTGATTGAAAACCTTCTAGTTAAGGTGGACAAATTCATATTCCCTGCAAACTTTGTGGTCTTAGACTCAGATGAGGATGAAGGTGATTCCATCATACTTGGAAGACCATTCTTGGCCACAGCTAGAGCCATTATAGATGTAGAGCAAGGAGAGCTGACCCTCAGAATGCATGATGAAAGCATCACTCTAAATATATTTCCAGAAACACAGCTCATTGATGAAAAAAAGAATTGCATGGAAACTGACAAGGAAGACTTTCAATGGAAGGAAGAAAGCAATAAGACAACCAGTAATCACCTTCCAAAGCAAGAAACAGACAACACAGCAAGAAGAAAAGAGAATGATATGATGCAAAGTGATGAAGGAACTCAAGAAGAAATTGAAGTGTTGACCACTAAGAAAGAAAATCCCAAAACAAGGTCCTCTGTCAAAAAAGAAAGATCAACAAAAAGAAGAAAGAAAAGCAAGAAAAAGACTCAAAAGGGGTGGAAGAACAAGAAGATCCCAACTGAGGGGCTCTCCAAGGGTGATGAAGTACAGTTGATTTATCAACAGTTAGAAACAAGCCAACAAGCCAATGACTGCTACACAATTTGCAAAATACTCTCACTTGAGCATGCTGAAATTGAGCATCAAGGAACAAAAAGGAAGCTCACAGTGAGGGGGGACAAGCTGAGACACTGCAGTCGTCAACCACCCTAAAGGGGGGCCAATGTCAAGCTAGTGATAATAAACGAGCGCTTCATGGGAGGCAACCCATAATTTAGTTTTCTTGTCTCTAATATTTCAATATGAATAATAATTGTTGCACTAGCATGAATTCAATTCTTTTTAGACAAAATTGACAACTATTCATGACAGTGGAGGGCATATGATCGAATTCTAAGTTTGGTGTGCCCATAGGCACACCAAAATATATATTTCTTGGAATATGTAGCCAAACATTCAAGCCGAGTGTTGTACATATTACAAGAACAAGTCATGAAAGTCAAGGGTCTTTTCAAGTTTTGAAACTCATGGAGTACAACAATGCTTATAGTTGTTAGAAAAATTTTTTTGAAAGAAAATAAAGCATTTCTCATGAAGTTTTAACCAAAAGTGACGTTGAAATCTCAAAGGTAATAGTTGGAGGAAGTAACATCTTGGACTACATGACCAAACACTAAGTTTGGTGTCCTCCAAGACTATGCAAAAGGGAGTCACAGCTAAACTCACATAAGGAATGATAGTCAATTTATAGATTTAGATAAGAGATGTTCTCTTGCTACCGTTTGATAATACTTGCGCTTTTGTCTTGTTGTGATGGTTAGGTGGTCAAAGAACTATTCAATGGAGGGGACAAGACAAAGAAAGGCAAGCTAGCATAAGGACAAAAGTGGATCACATGGCTTGAAGGGAGAATCTATACAACCCTGGAGAAGTGCTTTGATGACCGAAGAGATGCACTTCATGAAGAGGAAAAACTTTGTCCTCATTCAACTTTGCATGCACTCCCTTGATTTGTAAATTGTCCAAATGAATCCTAACCATCCATCCCTCATTAAAGTGACTATAAAAAGCCTCCCTTAAGCTATGCACATAAACGAAGAAGCTGCACACATTTTGGAGTCCAACCATTCAAACTTTGTGTTCTTCATTACCAAAGCCCTAACACCTTGGTTCATCATCATCTATCATACTACCTTAGCCTCAAACACTTTTCCTCCAAAAGCGCATAAAAATATCCAACCTTCTCCACACACCTGTAACCTCAACAATATCAACCACTCAAGGGAGCATAGCGTCTTCTTCAAGAGCCAAACGAAGAAGAGGAAAGGAACCCATGGTTGAAGAAAGTGAACCCGAATATGATCGATGGAAGTTCAAATTATGGTACCATCAATTGCAACTGGAATGGATGAATGGTAAACATATATATCCGGAAGTCCCAATTTTATTACCGGATGAAGGATGCCAGGAAATGAAAGCCAAGATTAAAAAGAGGAGATGGGAAGAGCTCACCTTACCAATCACTAGGATCAATGCAAACATCATAAGGGAATTTTATGCTAATACCCCAAGGCTTGACATGAATGAAGCCCCAACTTACAAAAGTTATGTACAGGGAACGGAAGTAGATTTTAGTTCAAAGACTATCATGAAAGTCTTAGGACTAAAAACAGTCCATTTTGATGAGCCAGGGTACCACCAAAGAATAAATGAAGACCCTGATTATGATGAAATTGCTAGTGAAATCTGTGTGGTGAACACGAAGTGGATAGGAGATGCTGACAACAAGTACAAATACTTGAGAAGAGGAGATCTTACCCCTGAAGCAAAAGGGTGGTATGAGCTAATAAAGAGATCGATCTTAGGCACAGTGAACACTTCAGAGGTCACAAAAAAAAGAGCTATCATGTTATACTGTATAATAATGGGAGGAGAAGTGAAGGTTCACGAGCTCATTGCAAGTGATATTCAAAGGATTGCAGAGAAGAGTTCAGCTAAAGCTTGGCTACACTACCCAAGTACCATTATGCGGCTATGCAGGAAAGCCAAAGTGCCAATGGAGGATGCAAACCCAACATGGTTGAATCCAGGCCTACCTGTAACCTTCGAGAGGATGATGATTGTCACAGAGGCACAACATAGTCGAAGGCCACAAAAAGGGAGAAGAAGAGAAGAACCACGAGAAAAACCACAAGGAGAACAGGAGGAACAGCAACAGTACCAACCACAGAACAATATGGACATGGTTCAGATGCAAGAGGCAATTGAGAGGTTGTCACAACAATACATGGGGATTCAAGAGAAGCAGGAAGAATTCCATTCACAGTACACAAGGTCTCAACAAAGACAAAAGGAGCTTCAGTTGAGGATGATAAGTCAACAAAGGGATTATGAGTCAAGATCCTTAGTGATGCAACAGGAACAAGCTTTTCAATTTCATGAATCATTTGACCAGTTGACCCAACTGCAAGCTGAGAACATGAGAGCTTTCAAAGAATTCACAACCCTTCAGGATGCAAGGTATGGAGTTCAAGCTGACTATAACATAAATGGCCAAATAAAGTTGAGCTACATTGCAGATCATCTACACAATATGGAACCAGCATTTCCTACTTATGATGAATACTTCAAGGGGAGGAATGAAAGAGAAGTAGAAAAAGCATTATTCCTTGAAGACAGAGTAAAAGAGACAATGAAGAAAGCTGGATTCTGGCAAAAGCTAACAAGCAAGGGCAAGGGAGAAACCAGTAAACAAGCAAGTGGGAAGAAAAAGAAAGACAGTTGAAAGGTGGAATTGCTCTTTGCTTATCACATTCAATAAAGAAAGAGCATGCTTGTTTAGTTGATAGTCATTTTATTTTAATAGTTTTGCATCCTTTCTGTTTAACTTTGCAATAAATAGGCTAGCCTAAGTGTGTTCTTGTGTTTATTCACTTTCACCTAACTAAATGCATGCTTTGTCCCATGTACCTTTTTAATTCAATAAAAGAGAAATGCTTGAACTAGGAAGTAAATATCCAATGTTGCATAAGTAAGAATGAAAGTTAGTGGTGGTATTTGTTGATTTAATGTATGGTTCATAAAATAAATGCTGCATAATGATATGTTCTTTGAAGTGTGAACTGGTTTGTTATTATGAAGGCTTGTACCATTTAGGATCCCTTGAGAATGAAATAACAAAAAGAAAAAGGAAGAGAAAAAGCCAAAAGTGGCAAAGAAAACAAACAATAAGGCTAGGCACCAATAGCTTGGACCCTAGGACACATGCGTATTGTGTTTTTGTATTAGGATATGCTTGGAAAGTAAGTTCTAAGGAGTATTTCAAAACTTGGCCACTTAGATCAACTGATTTGGGATTGCCAACTGAAAGTCCACAATAAAGAGCAACCTAGCTACAAAACACTTAGTTATCCAAAGAGATGCTGGGCATCAATGATCCTAGAAAGAAAAGGGTGAGCCGTGTGTCTGTGGTAAAGAAATGTTGAGCAAAAATTAAGCCAAAGGCTGCTGCAACATTTGCCACCAAGCTTTCAAAGAATAATAAGCTCTCTGAGCAAAACAAAGAAGGAAAAGTTAGCAAGGGAACAAGCCAAAATAAAGCCTTATAGCAGCAAACTTAGTAAACCTTTGAGGAAACATCTCTTATGTAACAGCAAGCAATAAATGAACCACCATTGTCTGCATACAAACCCCATGGACTAAATTCAACTATATGCTCAATAAGGATATGCACACTTCTCTGTTTCATGTTATTCTCTCTTATGTTTGATTCTTGCTTGGGGACAAGCAAGATTTAAGTTTGGTGTTGTGATGCTGATAAACCACTATTTTATGGTTTGTATTGTGTTTAATTATGTGGTTTTATCATGATCTTTACCCTCTTTTTCATTAAATAAGCATGCATTTATAATTCCTTCCTAAAGTTATTGCATGATTGAAAACTTGCTTCCTAGAGACTTTTAATTATGTATTTTATTTCTCCTTTATTCCATTCGATACCGTGATTTGTGTGTTAAGTGTTTCAGGCTTTATAGGGCATGAATGAGTTGGAGATTGGAGAGGAAGCTTGCAAAAAAGGAAGGAACACAAGGAATTGAGGAGATGACCAGCGAGAAGTGACGTGGCCGCATGGATGACGCGACCGCGCGAAAGAGAGGAAATCGCAGTGACGTGGCCGCATGGATGACGCGACCGCGCGGCATGGAATAGCACAAGCGACGCGGAGGCGTGGACAACGCGTCCGCGTGGAGAAGCAAAACGCCGAAGGACGCATCCGCCTGAATGACGCGTCCGCGTGACATGCGCGATCTGCATAATCTGCAGGATTGTTGGGGGCGATTTCGGGCCTCATTTTGACCCAGTTTTTGGCCTAGAAAAGCAGACTAGAGCCAGAGAACATGCAGAAACCAACAACAACATTCATTCCGCAAAGTTTTAAGTTTTTAAATCTAGTATTCCTCTCCTCTAGGTTTCTCTCTACACATTCATAGTTTTTAGGATTTGTTATTTTCATTGTTTTTGCATTGGGATATTGAGAAGAGTTATTGCCTCATCAAGACTTCGACATTCTAGTTCGTTCTCTTTACTTGTCTCTTACTCTTCCATGTTCCTTAATTTACTTAATTTCACTATTGGATTATTTTAGCATTTATTAATACAAGAATTACTTTTATTTTCAATTAATCTTTTGATCATTATTTATCATGTCTTTCTTTAATTCCCTTTCTTATGTTATGAATTTTACATTTACAATGAGCGAGTAGTTCCCTAACTTGATGGGGAGTTGATTGAAAGGAACCCTTGAGTTGGAATGCTCAAGAGAAAGATTGTAATTGGGTTTATTGTTGGATTGCTCTCTAGTCACTAACACCAATCCTCCCAAGAGCGGATCGGAACTTGTGGATAGAAACAACATTCTAGCTTGTTTGACTTTTTCTTACTTAGTAAGGGACAACTAAACATAATAACCCTCAATTGTCAATTAATCTTGAGAGTACTCCAACAAGAATAGGGCTTTCAGCTAATCAACTCCCAGTCAAGGCTTTTATTTAAATTTATATAAATTCTCTAATTTAATTTTCTACCATTCAACTCTGCCCTTTTTGAAAATATCTGATTAATAAAATAACACTCTTTTCTGTAACTCGTTGGGAGACGACCTGGGATTCATACTCCCAATATTTTAATTTTAATTTCTGTGACACCCTTCTAAATTGATAAGCGGATTTCTGGTTGGTTGAGAACTATACTTGCAACGCATATTTTATAATCATTCTTAATTCGCCAATTTCCGCCCACATCAATTTTTGGCGCCGTTGCCGGGGAGTTGTAATAGAATGCTAAAGTTATTAATTGGAATTTATTTATTTGCATTTTATTTATTTTGCTACTATGAGCTACTTGTTTCTTTCGTTATATGACACGTTCGCTTACTGATCCAAGCTTGCTAGTACTCGATCCTGAGATTGAAAGAACTATTTCACGAATAAGACAAGCTCGGCGTCGGTTAGTCCTCTTTGAGGGCGGATCTGAATCGTCACTTGAGAAAGAAACCAGCCCCCGTTCTACTGATTTGGTTATTTTACGTGCAGGTAACATGGCAGCAGCTAGAAGAGTTACTATCCAGGAGGAAGGAGCCCCTGATTTTACAATGCAACTGTTTCAAGCGCATCACCCAACAGTGGCTACAGACTTTGAAATAAAGACTGCACTACTCAATTTGATGCCCAAGTTTCATGGCTTACCTGCTCAAGAGCCTATCAAGCACTTGAGAGATTTTCAGGCAGCCTGTTCTACTGTCAGGCGTGATGGTGCAGATGAAACTTCAATTTTGCTGAAAGCTTTCCCATTTTCTCTTGAGGGGAAGGCAAGAGAGTGGTACTACACTCAACCAGCAGCAATTGTATCCAACTGGGATACACTGAAAAGAGAATTCTTGGAAAAGTTCTTTCCAGTTGAAGTTACTGATAAACTGAGGAAAGACATTTCCATGATTGTTCAGGATGACTCTGAAACTCTTTATGAGTACTGGGAGTGCTTCAATAATCTTCTGAAAGCTTGCCCCCACCATATGATTGACAAGATAGTGTTACTCGGTTACGTCACGCAGGGCATGAGGCCCCAAGATAAGACCACATTGGAAAGTGCTAGCAATGGGTCTATGAAAAAATACATGACCACTGATGAGGCATGGCAATTGATCAGCGACTTAGCTGAATCTACTAGGAATCACAAGCAGAAACAAGGCCGTGCAAAAGCCGTTGCAGAAGTATCCTCTAGCAGAGAGACTACTACTTTAACTCAGAGTATCTGTGAAATGACCAACTTGCTGAAGCAGATGCAATTGAATCAACAACAAGTTCAGCAAGCTCAACCTTCTCCACCACAGCAAAACCAACAGTTAGTCCCACAGAGAGTTTGCGGAATCTACGCTGATTATAGCCACTATACTGATGAATGTCCGCAGCTCCAGCAGGAAGACAACACCGTGGCAGCCACACATAACTTCTATGACCACCCCAACCAAGGGTACAATTAAGGTGGCAATTACAACCACGGATGGCAAGACAATTCTAACCAGAATTGGAGGGACAACAACAACAGAGGAGGCAGAGATAATCAGGGAAATCAGAGATGGAATAACAACAACAACAGACAGCAGAATCAGAATCAGCCTTATAGAGCACCTCACCTAAGGCAATCCCAAAGACCACAGAATACCCTACAGCAGACCTCTCAATTTACTTATCCTTCTTCATCTGCTAATGATGACTTACTACAATCTATTGATCGGAGACAGCAAACCATGGAAAATAACATTAATGCCACTCTAAATGGTCTGACCGCTACTTTGCAAGCTCTTGTCTCTCAGATTGGATCAATGAACAACTCTAATAACCAACCTTTGAGCTCCAGTGGAATCTCCTCTCAACCATTACCCAATCCAAAGGGTGGCATCAATGCCATCACCCTGAGGTCCGAAACCACACTGCAGGAGAGGAATCAAGAAGAGCCAAATCCACCAGAACACGCCTCAGCTGAAGAGGTAGTGGAAATAGAAGATGTTGAAGAGGAAGAGGACATACAGGACATGGCTGAAGAAGAAGAAGTGCAACCACGAGCGGAAGCACTAAAAGGCGCAGACACTACAGAAGACACCACTCCTATTCTATTTCCACAACTTGCAAGAAAGCCCAGGAAGCAGCTGGAACCTGATCCAAAAATGGTAGAAATATTCAAAAAGGTTGAGGTAACTGTTCCTCTATTTGATGTTATTCAACAGGTACCTAAGTATGCTAAGTTTCTAAAAGATTTATGTATACATAAAGACAAAATTAATGAATTAGAAACTATTCCTTTAGAAAGTTCCATATCTGCTTTAATGGGAGGTTTACCTGAAAAGTGTAGTGACCCAGGTCCTTGTATAGTTAATTGTACTATTGGTGGTGTGATAATTTCTGACTGCATGTGTGATTTAGGAGCATGTGTGAGTATAATGCCTTTGTCTATATATGATGTTTTGAGGCTCCCTCCCTTAAAAAGGTCGGCAGCTCGTTTTGTGTTAGCAGATAAAGGCATTATTATAGTGGTTGGAGTTGCTGAAGATGTCTTAGTGGGCATTAAGGGACTCACGTTCCCCACTGATTTTTATATCCTGGAAATTCCCCAAAATGACTCAGACAAGCCATCATCAATCCTACTCAGAAGACCATTCCTGAAGACCTCAAAGTTTAAATTAGATGCTTTTTCAGGAACATACTCTTTTGAAATAGATGGCCGAGTAGTGATTTTCAATCTGAACGGAGTTATGAAGCACCCACCGGAGGATCACTCTATCCTCAAGTGTGACATTATAGATGAAACCGTGGCTGAAGTCCATCAGGAGGAATTTGAAGAGAAGCACACAGGACAAGGTCCAAGTGTGGGGACATTCTCAGAGGACAATGACAGTGCCTTACCACTGTTACCAGCTCCAGATAACCCAGAGCCTGAACATGATCAGAAGTTAGAATTAAAACCCCTTCCTCCACACCTCAAATATGCTTACCTTGAAGACGGGCAGAAGTTTCCGGTTATCATTGCAAGGGAACTCACTTCCCAACAAGAAGAGCAGTTACTTAGTGTGCTGAGGAGGCACAAGAAGGCAATTGGTTGGAGTTTGGCAGACATAGTAGGCATCAACCCTCAAGTCTGTGAGCATAGGATATTTTTAGAAGAGGGAGCAAGACCTGTCCGTCAACCCCAGAGAAGACTGAACCCCACTATCCTAGAGGTTGTCAAAAAGGAAGTGACCAGACTACTAGAGGCAGATATCATCTATCCCATCTCAGACAGTGAATGGGTAAGCCCAGTACAAGTAGTGCCAAAGAAGTCTGGAGTCACTGCAGTGAAGAATGAGCATGGAGAGCTCCTGACAACCAGAGTTCAGAACGCCTGGAGGGTCTGCATTGAATACAGACGCCTCAACCAAGCAACCCGTAAGGATCACTATCCTCTTCCATTCATTGATCAAATGCTGGATCGCCTGTCAGGTAAATCGCATTATTGTTTTTTAGATGGTTACACAGGTTATTTCCAGATTCACATCGCTCCTGAGGATCAGAAAAAGACCACTTTTACATGTCCTTTTGGGACTTATGCTTACAAGAGAATGCCCTTTGGCTTGTGCAATGCACCAACTACTTTCCAGAGGTGCATGATGAGTCTTTTCTCTAATCTTATTGAGGATTGTATGGAGGTTTTTATGGATGATTTTAGTGTTTATGGCGATTCCTTTAGCCTTTGCTTAGCTGGATTATCTAGAGTATCAGATAGATGTGTCAGTACAAACCTGGTATTAAATTTTGAAAAATGTCACTTTATGGTTAAACAAGGGATTGTACTAGGACATGTTGTGTCTAATACTGGCATTTCTGTAGATCCAGCAAAGGTAGATGTTATTTCCAGTTTACCTTACCCCTCTTCTGTGAGGGAAGTCCGTTCATTCCTTGGCCATGCAGGTTTCTACAGGAGATTCATTAAGGACTTCAGTAAGGTAGCACTTCCCTTATCCAGGCTACTGCAGAAGGATATTGAGTTCGAGTTCAGTGAAAATTGCAAACAAGCGTTTGATAAGCTGAAGACCGCACCGACTCAAGCTCCAATTGTGAGAGGACCAGACTGGAGCCAACCATTTGAAATAATGTGTGATGCTTCCAACCATGCCGTAGGAGCAGCACTAGCTCAGCGTGAAGGTAAGGATCCTTTTGTTATTGCTTACGCGTCTAAAACTTTAGATGCCGCTCAGTCGAATTACACTACTACTGAGAAAGAGCTTCTTGCTATTGTTTTTGCTCTGGATAAATTCCGAGCCTATTTACTTGGTACTAAAGTAGTAGTGTATTCAGACCACGCAGCTCTAAAGTATTTATTAGCTGAAAAAGAGTCCAAACCAAGACTTATATGTTGGATACTACTATTACTAGAATTTTATTTAGAAATTAAGGACAGGAGTGGTAATCAGAATTTAGTGGCAGACCACTTGAGTCGCCTTGAACATATTACAGATGATTCCACTCCTATAGAATATAATTTCCCATTTGATAACCTGCAAACAGTATCTGAGATAGTCCCTTGGTATGCACCTGTAGCTAATTATCTAGTTAGCCGCACTTTCCCTCCGAACTTTTCTAAGCATCAAAGAGACAAGCTGAAAAGCGAGTCTAAATATTATATATGGGATGACCCATATTTATGGTGATGTGGCGCTGACCAGGTAATTAGACGGTGTGTGCCTCAATCAGAATTCCAGTCCATCTTAGAGGCCTGTCACTCATCTGAGAGTGGAGGACATTTTGGCCCTCAAAGAACTGCTAGAAAAATCTTAGACTGTGGATTCTGGTGGCCTACTCTTTTTAAGGACGCTGCTGAATTTTGTAGATCTTGTTTTCCATGCCAGAAATTTGGTAATATATCTAGAAAGGATGAGATGCCTCAACAAATTATGCTTTTTTGTGAAATTTTTGATGTTTGGGGTATTGACTTCATGGGTCCATTTCCAAATTCTAATGGTTATTTCTATATATTGTTAGCTGTGGATTACGTTTCCAAATGGGTGGAAGCAATTCCTACCCGCACTGATGATGCTACCACTGTTGTTTCCTTTGTGAGAAACCATATTATCTGTCGCTTTGGATTACCACGAGCAATCGTGAGCGATCAAGGCACCCATTTTTGTAACAGGAGACTAACCGGATTTATGAAGAAGCATGGGATAATTCATAAGGTTGCAACAGCATACCACCCTCAGACTAATGGGCAAGTCGAGGTGTCAAATAGAGAGATAAAGCGTATCTTGCAAAAGATAGTCAAACCTCATAGAAGAGACTGGAGCACCAGGCTACAAGATGCACTCTGGGCATACAGAACAGCATACAAAACACCCATTGGGATGAGTCCTTTTCCGCTTAGTTTATGGAAAAGCTTGTCATCTCCCGGTTGAAGTGGAGCATAAAGCCTTTTGGGCAGTAAAGGAATACAACATGGGAATTGAAAAAGCCGGAGCTGAAAGGAAGTTGCAACTGCAGGAACTGGAGAGCCTTCGCCTAGAAGCTTATGAGAACTCAAGACTATACAAGGAGAAGATGAAGGCTGTACATGATCGGCCCATCAAGAGGAAAGAGTTCCAACCTGGGGACTTAGTCCTCCTTTACAAATCTCGACTAAGGCTCATGCCAGGCAAGTTGAGATCAAGATGGGAAGGTCCATACAGAGTAGAGAAGGCCAAACCGTACGGAGTTTATCACCTAAGCCATCCTTCAAGCTCTGAACTTATCAAAGTTAATGGACATCGTTTAAAGCTGTGCCATGGCGAGAAGCTGAAGAAAAACAAGGAGCTTGAGATCTTCCTCTTGGAAGATCCCCACATAGCCGAAGACTGAGCTAGTGGAGCGTCCAACTTACGGACATTAAAGCAAAGTGCTAGGTGGGAGACAACCCACCATGGTATGATCGTTCTTTTCCTTACTTTTAATTTTCTTATTCAATAACTCTTCTCTTCATTAGTACATTTCGTGCATCTGCATTTCCATACTTTTATTTTTAATTAAAAAAAAAATCACACGACACGACCGCCTCATTGACGCGTCCGTGTCGCAAGGAGATGGGAGACAATAATAATATGAACAGAGAGTTACGCAGGAGCAGGGCTGAAGGCGTGCCAATGGCACAAATCGTCCCACGCGACCGCGTCATATGGGAATAATGGCCTCCAACGCGACCGCATGCCCCACGCGGCCGCGTGACTAGGATTTCGACGTCAAAGTGGTGCACACCCGAAAGTTGTGCTAGAGTGGTGTTGGACTGGCGCTGGACGCGCAGTCCCTCTCACGCGACCGCGTCATATCCTTCTAAAATCCCACACACGCGATCGCATGCCCCATGCGATCGCGTCACCCAAAATTTGGCACTAATATGATTTTGAACAGAGAGTTGTGCGAGTGCGAGGCTACCCTCGTGCCATTAGCCTAAAACATGTCACGCGACCACGTGACCGACGCGACCGCGTCATTCAGTTTAAGCGCAAGTCGCGCGACCGCGTGCCTCACGCGACCGCGTTGCTCGCGCCGCACAGTTTTCCAGATTTGCCAATTATCATATCTTTTTCTCCCTAAATCCTATTTTCTCTTTTCCCTCCTTATCTCTTTTTCTTCCCTTCCTCCCTTCTTCTTTCTTTCTCACTTTTTACACTTTCTCTCTCACCCCCCATTAACAAGGTTTTTCTTTTTTCTTTCTCCTTCCCTCCTTACTTTTCTATTATTCTTCTTATTTTTATGTTATCTTCTTTTCTTTTCTTTTTACTTTCATTACTCATATCTTCTTTTTCTTCCTTTCTTTTTCCTTTTTACTTGGTGTTATCAATTTATGTGAGTCATTATTTATTATTATATGCTTGTGGATTATTGTAAATTTGTTTGACAATTATATATTGCTTTTTAAGGGATTACTTGCATGTTCAAATTATTATTTTCAAGAACTTCTTCTACATGCATGCTATGTGTTTGTGAAAAAGTCCATATGGCATTATGAACTTCTTTACATTTTTCTACTCTAATATTCAATGCTTGCTTTTCACAAATTCCCTTTACTATTTTATTCATTGAATTTAATTGTCAATACAAACGTGATAGTTAGTTACGAGTAATAACATATTTAAATTGGACATTGAATGCTTGATATATGCTACTCATGCCTTTGCCTGCATGCCAATAAACCTCTTGCATTTCATTGTCCTACATGCACTTGCTATATTTCCATTGATAAACTTTTCACATGTAGTCCGGACCATGTGTTAACGTCATCCTTCTTTATTGTGCATAAATTATCACTTACATCACCCTCTTCCTTGCTTTACCACTTTAAATTTAAGTTACTTTCTCTTCCCTTTTTCAGGATGGCCACCAAGAAAGGAAAGGAGAAAGCTACTTCCAAACAACCAGCAAGAAGAGGAACAAAAAGAGCATTAGTGGCAGAACCCTCTTCAACTGCGGTAAAGCCCTCAACAAAAAAGATTAAGAGGACCATAAAGGTTGATGATAAAGAAAAAGCCTTCCCAGCAAAGGACACTGCGCGATTCCCCAATCGCTACTGTGAGCAGATGTTCCCCATCCTGGCTGAAAGAAGTTACAACAACGAATACCTTCTTCTCCTCCCGCCCAATATTGCTACCTTTGTTGAGCCGCAAATTGCCCGAAGACAATGGGGTTTCCTACAGAGACAGCCAAGGCAGGTCAATCTTTCTTGGGTAGTCGAGTTCTACTCCAACTTCCACCTGCCAACCCTGCAGTCTGTCTATGTCCATCAGAAACAAGTTCCCATTACAGAAGAGGCCATTCAAAAAGTTCTAAGTCTTCCCCCTATTCCAGAAGGATTGGATGCCTTTCAAGAAATCGCACTCAAGCGCCAGCTGTACCAATTTGACTGGGACGCCGTTCTCAGAGTTATCGTACTACCTGGAAGCAGATGGATCTACGGATACCATCGTACCCGCCCTAAGGGAATTTTGGCTTCATCACTTACCTTGGAGGCTCGTATGGGCATAGATCATGTCCCATTACGTCCTTCTGAGCACTCACAAGTCCTCCTTCACTGCGGACATGGCCGTTCTACTATGGTGCATCCTTATAGACCAACCTCTGAATCTACCAAGACATATCCGGAATGCCATGGGACACGTACAAATCGCGGACAACTTACCTTTTCCCGCCCTGGTCTCAGATCTTGTCTCAGCAGCTGCAGTCTCCTACAGAGCTGGGGACACCAAAGCCATGCTTCCACGGGATGATCAGTTTGTCCCCAACGGGAAGTACCTTAGACTTCCAGCAGCCACTATTAGCCAGCCCACTGAATCAGTTGAAGATATTCCTTCTTCAACACCACAAGCACTCACTACTGACCAACTGCTCCAGCAGATACTTGCAAAATTGGATCAGCAGGAACAGAAAGCTAAGATGAGAGAGCGCCATAACAAGCGCCGATTCACATACCTCAAGGAGCTGATCATGGAAAAATTCAAGGACTCAGACACCCCGGACTCCACTTTCTTTACTAGCACAAGGAGCCATGATGGTCCCGACTGTAGAGATACTGCCACCAGCCCACCTTTGTTCTTGACGGATGGCACCGAGGACAGTGCAAAGCCTTAAGTGTGGGGAGGTCGGTCAGTACCTGACTTCCGAAGGTAATTTCTCTTCCCTAGCACCAATAAATTAGGATATTTAGTTAGTTTTTCTTTTGTAGAATAGGATATTTAGTTGCATGCATGTTCTGCTTGATTAAAAAGACAATAAGTTTCTTCTAAGACCCTATCGTTGGAACAAAATTTCACTAATTTTAATTACTTCTTTTATGTTAAATTTACTTGAAGTTGTATTTGGAACATGATTTTTTGAGCTAAAGAACACACAACCTGTTAGATTTGAGCCTTTATGAATGGTTACATTATTTAACCATAATTATTTTATTCTTGTGTGTTTACTTCTCTATGATTGTAATCTATATTTTGTTTCATCCTATATGTCCAATATTTATTATATTTATATGTTTGCATATGATTGAGGCCATTATTTGTTTAGCTTACTTATCCAAATTAAACCTACCCTTTCAATTACCTTTGTTAGCCACTTTGAGCCTTTAAATCTTATTTGTTCTATATTTTACTACATTACTAGCCTTAAGAGGAAAAAATAATTATATATCCCAAATTGAATCTTTGGTTAGCTTAAGATAGAATTGTGTGTGTTATTTAAGTATGGGAAATTGTGGAAGCAAAAGATAATAAGGGTATGAGTCATGATAATATAATGGGAATTTGGATACATACTCATGAGAAACTGTAAGAATTAAAAATCTATGTGCATTGATAAGCTATGTTTATGTTTATGTTTATATATATATATATATATATATATATATATATATATATATATATATATATATATATATATTCAAAAAAATAAAATAAATAAATAAGGGGACAAAATTATCCCAATGTAAAATTAAGCATTCAAAGATCAATGCATGTATGATAAAATTAAAATAAAAGGTTGAAACATGAGTATGGAATGTGAAAGAAATTTTCTGGGTAGCTAGGTATGAATTTTGAAAGTTATATAGAATATATATAGGTTATGTTAAAGCTTGGGTTAATTAAAGATTCAATTTATAAGCTTACTTAGCCATATATATATCCTTACCCTTGCCTTGGCCCCATTACAACCTTGAAAAGACCTCATGATGTTTGCATTGGTATATTAAATGTTGTTGATTGGTTAGGAGAAGAACAAAAATTAGAGAGCATGATTAGAGAAGGATAGAGTGATGACCCTATACACTAGAGAGACTAGAGTATACATACATCATCAGTGAGGGTTCCATGCTTGAATTTCTATGTTCCCGGCTTTCATGAGCTATCTTCTTGCATTTTTATCTGCTCTTGCTTTATTAGAATTGAGTTAGTGGAATTTGATTTGTAACTATTTTGAAGAGCTTATTTACTTTAGATCAAGTGGACAAGAATCATATAGTTTCGTTCGCATATATAGGCTGCATTGCATTGCATGGGTTTTACATGTTCTTACTCATTCATTTTATCTCCTTCAACTAAAGCATGAGGACATGCTAATGTTTAAGTGTGGGGGGTTGATAAACCACTATTTTATGGTTTGTATTGCGTTTAATTATGTGGTTTTATCATGACCTTTACCCTCTTATTCATTAAATAAGCATGCATTTATAATTCCTTCCTAAATTTATTGCATGATTAAAAACTTGCTTCCTAGAGACTTTTAATAATGTATTTTATTTCTCCTTTATTCCATTCGATGCCGTGATCTGTGTGTTAAGTGTTTCAGGCTTTATAGGGCATGAATGAGTTGGAGATTGGAGAGGAAGCTTGCAAAAATAGAAGGAACACAAGGAATTGAGGAGATGACCAGCGAGAAGTGACGCGGCCGCATGGATGACGCGACCGCGCGGCATGGAATAGCACAAGCGACGCGGAGGCGTGGACGACGCGTCCGCGTGGAGAAGCGAAACGCCGAATGACGCGTCCGCCTGAATGACGCGTCCGCGTGACATGCGCGATCTACATAATCTGCAGGATCGCAGGGGGCGATTTTGGGCCTTATTTTGACCCAGTTTTTGGCCCAGAAAAGCAGACTAGAGCCAGAGAACATGCAGAAACCAACAACAACATTCATTCCGCATAGTTTTAAGTTTTTAGATCTAGTTTTCCTCTCCTTTAGGTTTCTCTCTACACATTCATAGTTTTTAGGATTTGTTATTTTCATTGTTTTTGCATTGGGATATTGAGAAGAGTTATTGCCTCATCAAGACTTTGACATTCTAGTTCGTTCTCTTTACTTGTCTCTTACTCTTCCATGTTCCTTAATTTACTTAATTTCACTATTGGATTATTTTAGCATTTATTAATACAAGAATTACTTTTATTTTCAATTAATCTTTTGATAATTATTTATCATGTCTTTCTTTAATTCCCTTTCTTATGTTATGAATTTTACATTTACAATGAGCGAGTAGTTCCCTAACTTGATGGGGAGTTGATTGAAAGGAACCTTTGAGTTGGAATGCTCAAGAGAAAGATTGTAATTGTGTTTATTGTTGGATTGCTCTCTAGTCACTAACACCAATCCTCCCAAGAGTGGATCGAAACTTGCGGATAGAAACAGCATTCCAGCTTGTTTGACTTTCCCTTACTTAGTAAGGGACAACTAAACATAATAACCCTCAATTGTCAATTAATCTTGAGAGTACTCCAACAAGAATAGGGCTTCCAGCTAATCAACTCCTAGTCAAGGCTTTTATTTAAATTTATATAAATTCTCTAATTTAATTTTCTGCCATTCAACTCAACCGTTTTTGAAAACATCTTATTAATAAAATAGCACTCTTTTCTGTAAATCGTTGGGAGATGACCTGGGATTCATACTCCCAGTATTTTAATTTTAATTTCTGTGACACCCTTCTAAATTGATAAGCAGATTTCTGGTTAGTTGAGAACTATACTTGCAACGCATATTTTATAATCATTCTTAATTCGCCAATTTCCGCCCACATCAGATGCCAAGGCATTTTAGCCTAGTTTTACTAGTCTTTTTCCTTCATTTTTAATAGGTTTTTATACACTTTCTTGAGTTACAAGTAAGTCATTTGGGTAGAAATTCATGAGTATTTATATTCAATCAACCTTGAGTAAATTGAAGCATTTTCATGAGATTTTGTGCTATAATTGCTTATATGTCAAGGATGAGAAGAAGTCTCATGATTTTAGCATAGCTTTGATGCATTTGTTGATTGATGACAGGTGACCAAAAGGCTTGGAGGAAGGTTGAAGAAAGGGGATGGCAGCAATGGAAATGAAGGCAGCAAAACCACCCTGGGAAGAGCTCACGTTTGTGCCAATGTTTGCCTCAAACTTGAGGTCAAATGTTGGCTTAAGAAGAACCCTGGAGAAGCCAACGTTTGCACCAAATTTTGACTCAAACTTGAGGTCAAACGTTGTTTCAAAAACAAGCGCTGGAGAAGCCAACATTTGTGCCAATATTTGCCTCAAACTTGAGGTCAAACGTTGGCTCAAAAACTAACCCTGGAGGAAGCCAACGTTTGCGCCAATGTTTGCTTCAAACTTGAGGTCAAACGTTGGCTCAAAACTATACCACGGGGACTTAACATTTGCGCCAACGTTTGCCTCAAGCTTGAGGTCAAACGTTGGCTCAAAAGTACACCAGGGGGCTTAACGTTTGCGCCAACATTTGCCTCAAACTTGAGGTCAAATATTGGCTGCAAAATGGCCTTGGAGGGAGCACGTTTGAGCTCATGTTTGACCTTAAACGTGAGTGATAGAAAAGCACCGTTCTGCATAATGTTAACACGCAAATGTTTGAGTCAATGTTTGCCTCAAACGTTGACTCAAACGTGAATGCTCCAAAGTCCAAATTGCAAACGGATTTCTTCTCAAGTCCAAGAGCAATCAACTGAGGCTATCTTCAATCCAATTCCATCAAGGCCAAGGCCCAAATTTAAGGCTTAATGATCAATAGAAGGAAGTGTATAAATAGAAGTTAGTTTGATTTAGAATAGACCAGAACTTTTACTTTGAACTTTTTACCTCTTTTAGAATTTTGATTGGGACTTTGGATCTTGGAGAATTGGGAGGAGAATTGAGTTTTCTTCCTCTCTGGGTTTCCTATTTTCTTTTTTGCAAAGCTTGCTTGAGTCTTGATAGTGAAGAGTTGAGGAAATTCTGTCTCAACCTCACCCTTGAGATCTCTTTGTTTCCTTTTCTTGCATAATTCAAGTTTCTTTACTGATTTTCATTTTTCATTTTGTTTGCAATTGTGTTCTTAGTTGGATCAAAGAAGGATTGAGATCTAGACTTGTTCTCTAGTCTCTTCTAACCCTGAGATCTGTGATTTCTGTCGAACCATTGCAATTGATGTTACATTTTGCTTGCTGTTCGAATTTTCAAGCAATTGTTCTCTTCCGATTTGATTTGTTGAAATTTTAATTCATATTCCGCTTCTCTGTTTAATGCCATTTTACTTTCTCTTGTCTCATTTCTGCAATCCAAATTCCCAATTTCTTTTATAATTCAAGCAATTTACATTTCTTGCACTTTAAGCTTCAGTCATTTACATTTCTTGCAATCTAAGTTTCTGCAATTTACATTACTTGCACTTTAAGATTCAGCTCTTTTAATTCTTCTACACTTTAAGTTCTTGTCAATTATCCCTCTCCCTTTAATTTCATGCAATTTAGCTTTTGTTGGATACAAATCACTCAAATCAACTCTTATTCGCTTGACTAAATCAACCACTAAACTAAAATTGCTCAATCCTTCAATCCCTGTGGGATCAACCTCACTCACGTGAGTTATTATTACTTGATGCGACCCGGTACACTTGCCGGTGAGTTTTATGTTGGATCGTTTTCCACACAATCCCCTTCCAGATCCTACTCGGAATACCACAGACAAGGTTTAGACTTTCCGGATCCCAGGAATGCTACCAATGATTCTAGCCTATACCACGAAGGTTCTAACCTCCGGACTCGGTCCGAGGATTAGAAACCCAAGAGATACGCACTCAAGCTGTCGCCCAATGATTACGTTGAGCTCAGATAGAATAGAGTGGTTGTCAGGAACGCGTTCATAGGGTTGAGGATAATGATGAGTGTCACGGATCATCATATTCTCCATATTGAAGTACGAGTGAGTATCTTAGAATAGAATCAAGCGTAATTGAATAGAAAACAATAGTAATTGCATTAATCCATTGAAACACAGCAGAGCTCCTCACCCCCACCTATGAGGTTTAGAGACTCATGCCGTCAAAGATACAAATGAAGTGAAAAAATGTCATAAGTTACTAAAATGAATCTCTAAAAGTAGTTTTTATATTAAACTAGTAACCTAGGGTTACAGAAAATGAGTAACTAAGTGCAGATAGTGCAAAAATCTACTTCCGGAACCCACTTGGTATGTGCTTGGGCTAAGCATTGAAGATTTTTCGTGCTTAGGCTGTTCTTGGAGTTAAACACCAGCTTTGGTGCCAGTTTTGGCGTTTAACTCCAATTCTGGTGCCAGTTCTGGCGTTTTACGCTAGAAAGTTTTAGGCTGACTTTGGACGCCAGTTTGGGACATCAAATCTCGGGCAAAGTATGGACTACTATATATTTCTGAAAAGCCCAGGATGTCTACTTTCCAACTCAATTGAGATCGCACCAATTGGACTTCTGTAGCTTGAGAAAATTCATTTCGAGTGCAGGAGGGTCAGAATCCAACAGCATCTGCAGTCCTTTTCCAGCCTCTGAATAAGATTTTTGCTCAGGTCCCTTAATTTCAGCCAGAAAATACCTGAAATTATAGAAAAACACACAAAATTATAGTAAATTCCAGAAATTTTATTTTTGAATAAAAACTAATAAAAATATAATAAAAAGTGAATAAAACATATTAAAAACTATGTAAAAACAATGCCAAAAAGGGTATAAATTATCTGCTCATCACAACACCAAACTTAAATTGTTACTTGTCCCCAATCAACTAAAAACAAAATAGGATAAAAAGAAGATAATATACAATAAATTCCAAATATCAATGAAGCTTATTTCCAATTAGATGAGCGGGGCTAGTGGCTTTTTGCTTCTGAACAGTTTTGGCATCTCACTTTATCCTTTGAAGTTTAGAATGACTGGCATCCATAGGAACTCAGAATTCAGATAGTGTCATTGATTCTCTTAGTTCAGTATGTTGATTCTTGAACACAACTACTTTATGAGTCTTGGCCGTGACCCTAAGCATTTTGTTTTCCAGTATTACCACCGGATACATAAATGCCACAGACACATAACTGGGTGAACCTTTTCAGATTGTGACTTAGCTTTGCTAGAGTCCCCAGTTAGAGGTAGCCATTAAGCACACTCTTTTTTCTTTGGACCACGACTTTAACCGCTCAGTCTCAAGCTTTCACTTGACACTTTCACGCCACAAGCACATAGTTAGGGACAGCTTGATTTAGCCGCTTAGACCAGGATTTTATTCCTTTGGGCCCTCTTATCCATTAATGCTCAAAACCTTGGATCCTTTTTACCCTTGCCTTTTGGTTTAAAGGGCTATTGGCTTTTTCTTTTTCTTTCTCTCTCTTTTTTTTTTTTCCGCAAGCTTTGTGTTTTTCACTGCTTTTTCTTGCTTCAAGAATCAATTTTATGATTTTTCAGATTATCAACAACATTTCTCCTTTTTCATTATTCTTTAAAGAGCCAATAATTTTAACATTTATAAACAACAATATCAAAATTATGCACTGTTCAAGCATTCATTCATAAAACAAAAAGTATTGCCACCACATCAAAATAATTAGATTATTTTCAAGATATAATTCGAAATTCACGTGCTTCTTTTTCTTTTTCAGAAAACATTTTTTTCATTTAAGAATGGTGAAGGATTCATAGGACATTCATATCTTTAATACATAGACTCTAACATTTATTGATCATGAAATAAGAATAAGACATGAAATAAGCATAAAAGCAGACAAATAATAATAAAAGAAAGGAAATTAAGGACATAAAAATAAATGACTCTAATACTAATGCTCATGTAACTCTTAAAATAGATCTCTAATAACAAAAGTTATCACAGAGTTAGGACTCAACAACCTGCATTGGGAGAGGCAAGTGCTCCTTCAATTTGTGGGACGCCTGGCTCTTCAAGGGACAGCTTCTGGCGCTTTAGCTCCTGTATCTCACGCCCTTGTTTCTCTTGTTCTATGAGCAGTTTGCAAAGCATGCTGTTTTGATTCTGCTGCTCCTCTTTGAGTTGATTCACAACTTCTTGCAGCTTGGTGACAGATGCTTCTAAGCGAGCCCAATAGTCAAATTGAGAAATTTCTGGAAGGAGTTCATGCGCCCCCCTCTTGGTGGGGTTATCTTGAATTTGAGGTCCATCCATCACTTTTTTGGTGATTGGGCCTTCAACTAGGATAAATTCATCCACACCCATCTGTACCCCCACATCTTTGCATAGCGGACTAATCAAGCTTGGGTAGGCCAATTTGGGCTCAGTGGATTCCTTGTTTGCAATTGTGTAAATTTCAATGGGGATCAATTGATGAATCTCTACCTCCTTCCCTAGCATGATACAATAAATCATCACTGTCCTCTTGACAGTGACTTCAGATCGGTTGCTGGTTGGGAGTATAGAGCGCTCAATGAAATCCAGCCAACCTCTGGCAACTGGTTTAAGATCTCCTTTCTTTAACTAGTTTGGGACACCTTTTGAATTGGTAATCCATTTGGTTCCAGGGAGGCATATGTCCTCTAGAACTTGATCTAGCCTTTTATCCTTGGCCATCCTCCTATTAAAGGACTCTGGATCATCTTGCAGTTGAGAGAGTTTAAGAACTTCTCTCACTTTGTCCAGGTGGACGTAAATAATCTTCCCTCTGACCATAGTCCAGAAGGTGTAGAAAGCAGTTCCCTCTAATCTTTGCTTCTCTGTCATCCACAGATTTGCATAGAATTCTTGTACCATGTTTCTTCCAACAGGTATCTCAATATTAGCCAGGACTTCCAAGCCCCTTTTTTGAATCTGCTCTTGGATCTCTGGGTATTCATCTTCTTTCAGATTGAATCTAACTTCCGGGATCACTGATCTTCTGCATACTATTTTGAGGTAGTGGTCTGCATGTTCTTTGGTGCAGAATTTCTCATGCATCCAAAGTGGCTTTGAGTTGCCTTTTTTCTTGCCTCTTGAAGTGGTTTATTTTCCTTTGGGAGCCATGAGCTTTGTTTATTTTGGCTTAGGGATCACGGAAATCACACCAAACTTAGTGCTTTTCTTGCCCTCAAGCAAAATAGAAAGAAAGAAGATGAATAGATGGAGAGAAGGATTCCAATGATGAACCAAAAGGGGGTGGCCGAATTTATAAATAAAGGGGAGGGAAGGAATGAGGTCGAAAAAATAAAAAAATAAAATAAAAAAGAGAAAAAGATACGATTGAAAGATATGATTGATAAAAGATAAACATGATATGAGAAAGATGAGATTCTTTTCAAAAATTTAAAAAATAGGAGAAGGATATGAGGAAGTTAAATCTGAATTTTTGTTTATGTTTCTAGAAAATAAAAGATAATATAAATTAGTAAAAAAAATTTGAAAAGGATTTGGAAAGATGAATGAATTTTTGAAAAGAATTGAAAAGATTTGGAGAAGAATTAAAAAGATTTTATGAGATTATTAATTTTTGAGAATGGAACTTGAAAAATGAATGTTTGTGCTAAATTGATGCAAAAAATTTTGAATTAAAACATGAAAATTTTAAAAAAATTGAATTGAAAATGAAATTACCTATCCCCTAACTGTTCTAGCGTTAAACGCCCAGAATGATATCCATTCTGGCGTTTAACGCCCATCTGGTGGCCCTTTTGGGCGTTTAACGCCTAGCCAAGTACCCTGGTTGGCGTTAAAAGCCAGAAATCTTTCTTCACTGGGCATTTTTTTGAACGCCCAGAATGCTGCCAATTCTAGCGTTAAACGCCCAGAATGCTGCCTATTCTGGCGTTTAACGCCCAAAATGATACCTTTACTGGCGTTTTGACGCCAGTGAACTTCTTTCCTCCATGATTTCTCTGTTTTATGTCTTGAACCTCCATTTTCCTGACTTTTTCACTGAAAATATATTAATTAACAATGAAAACAAAATTAAAAAGACTTATCTAACTATTACAAACATCTAATTATTGATAATGGCTGGGTTGCCTCCCAGCAAGCGCTTCTTTACTGTCTTTAACTGGACTTTTACTGAGCTTTTAACTTAGTCTCAACTTTGAGCATTCTTGCTCAACATTGCCCTCAAGATAATGTTTGATTCTTTGTCCATTAACAATGAACTTTTTGTCAGAATCAATATCTTGAAGTTCTACATAGCCATATGGTGACACACTTGTAATCACATATGGGCCCCTCCACCGGGATTTCAATTTCCCGAGGAACAATCTGAGCCTAGAGTTAAACAGCAGGACCTTCTGTCCTATCTCAAAGACTCTAGATGATAGCCTTTTGTCATGCCATATTTTTGCTTTCTCCTTATAAATTTTGGCATTTTCGAAAGTATTGAGTCTGAATTTTTCCTGGTCATTCAACTGGAGTAATCTCCTCTCTCCAGCTACCTTAGTATCAAGGTTTAGGAACCTGGTTGCCTAGTAGGCCTTGTGTTCCAGTTCCACTGACAGATGACAGGCTTTTCCATACACAAGCTGGTATAGAGAGGTCCCTATAGGAGTCTTGAATGCTGTTCTGTATGCCCACAGAGCATCATCCAGACCTCTTGCCCAATCCTTTCTACGGGCATTTAAAGTTCGCTCCAGGATTCGTTTTAGTTCTCTATTTGAGACTTCAGCCTGCCCATTTGTTTGTGGATGATATGGAGTCGCCACTTTATGGTTAATTCCATATCGGACCAGAGCAGAGTCAAGCTGTTTATTGCAGAAATGAGTGCCTCCATCGCTGATCAGTATCCTAGGGACACCGAACCTGCTGAAGATATGCTTCTGGAGGAACTTCATCACTGTCTTAGTATCATTAGTGGGTGTTGCAATTGCCTCTACCCATTTAGATACATAGTCTACTGCCACCAGAATATAAGTGTTTGAGTATGATGGTGGGAAAGGCCCCATGAAGTCAATACCCCATACATCAAACAACTCAATCTCTAAGATCCCTTGTTGAAGCATGGCATAACTGTGAGGCAGGTTACCAGCTCTCTGGCAACTGTCACAGTTACGTACAAACTCTCGGGAGTCTCTATAGAGAGTAGGCCAGTAGAAGCCACACTGGAGAACTTTGGTGGCTGTTCGCTCACCTCCTAAATGTCCTCCATATTGTGATCTATGGCAATGCCATAGGATCTTCTATGTCTCTTCTCTAGGCACACATCTACGGATCATTCCATCTGCATACATCTTAAAGAGATATGGTTCATCCCATAAGTAGTATTTTGCATCAGAAATCAATTTTTTCGTTTGCACCTTGCTATACTCCTTGGGTATGAATCTCACAGCTTTATAGTTTGCAATGTCTGCAAACCATGGTGCTTCCTGAATGGCAAGACTTGCTCATCTGGGAAGGTTTCAGAGATCTCAGTAGGAGGGAGGAACGCTCCTGCTACTGGTTCTATCCGGGACAGGTTATCTGCTACTTGGTTCTCTGTTCTTTTTCTGTCTCTTATTTCTATATCAAACTCTTGCAGAAGCAACACCCATCTTATGAGTCTGGGTTTTGAATCCTGCTTTGTGAGGAGATATTTTAGATCAGCATGGTCAGTATACACAATCACTTTTGATCCTACTAAATAAGATCTGAACTTGTCAATGGCATAAACCACTGCAAGTAAGTCCTTTTCTGTGGTTGTGTAATTCTTCTGTGCATCATTTAAAACACGGCTAGCATAATAAATGACATACAGAAGCTTGTTATGCCTATGTCCCAATACTGCACCAATAGCATGGTCACTGGCATCACACATTAGTTCGAATGATAATGTCCAGTCTGGTGCAGAAATAACTGGTGCTATGACCAGCTTAGCTTTCAGAGTTTCGAACGCCTGTAGACACTCCGTGTCAAAGACAAATGGCATGTCATCAGCTAGCAGATTGCTCAGAGGTTTTATAATTTTTGAAAAATCCTTTATAAACCTCTTATAGAATCCTACATGCCCCAGAAAGCTTCTAATTCCCTTAATATTGGTAGGTGATGGTAATTTTTCAATTACCTCTACCTTAGCTTGATCCACCTCTATTCTCTTGTTCGAAATTTTGTGCCCAAGGACAATTCCTTCAGTCACCATAAAGTGACATTTTTCCCAGTGTAAAACCAGGTTAGTCTCTTGGCACCTTTTTAGAACAAGTGCTAGATGGTCAAGGCAGGAGCTGAATGAGTCTCTAAATACTGAGAAATCATCCATGAAGACTTCCAGAAACTTCTCTACCATATCAGAGAATATAGAGAGCATGCACCTCTGAAAGGTTGTAGGTGCATTGCACAGACCAAATGGCATCCTTCTGTAGGCAAATACTCCAGATGGACATGTGAATGCTGTTTTCTCTTGGTCTTGAGGGTCTACTACAATTTGGTTATAACCTGAATAGCTATCCAAAAAGTAGTAGTATTCATGACCTGCTAGTCTCTCTAGCATCTGGTCTATGAATGGTAAATGAAAATGATCCTTCTTGGTGGCTGTATTGAGCCTTCTATAGTCAATACACATACGCCACCCTGTAACTATTCTTGTAGGAACCAGTTCATTCTTTTCATTATGAACCACTGTCATGCCTCCTTTCTTGGGACTTGGACAGGGCTCACCCAGGGGCTATCAGAAATAGGATAAATAATCCTAGCCTCCAATAACTTAGTGACCTCTTTCTGCACCACCTCCTTCATGGCTGGATTTAGCCGCCTCTGTGGTTGAACCACTGGCTTAGCATCGTCCTCCAATAGGATCTTTTGCATGCATCTTGCTGGGCTAATGCCCTTAAGATCACTTATGGACTAACCAAGAGCTGTCTTGTGTGTCCTTAGCACCTGAATGAGTGCTTTCTCTTCCTGTGGATTTAAAACAAAGCTTATGATCACCGGAAAAGTGTCACCTTCTCCCAGAAATGCATATTTCAGGGATGGTGGTAGTGGTTTGAGCTTGGGATTAAGAGGCTTATCCTCTTCATGAGGAGTTTTCAGAGGTTCTTCCGTTCTCTCTGGTTCCTCCAGATCAGGCTGAACTTCCTTAAAAATGTCCTCTAGCTCTGATTCGAGACTCTCAGTCATATTGACCTCTTCCACCAAGGAGTCAATGACATCTACGCTCAGGCAGTCTTTTGGTGTGTCTGGATGCTGCATAGCTTTGACAGCATTCAACTTAAACTCATCCTCATTGACTCTCAGGGTTATCTCTCCTCTTTGGACGTTAATGAGGGTTCATCCAGTTGCTAGGAAAGGTCTTCCTAGAATGAGAGTTGCACTCTTGTGCTCCTCCATTTCCAGCAGTATAAAGTCAATAGGAAAGGCAAATGGCCCAACCTTGACAATCATGTCCTTAATTATGCCTGATGGGATTTTAATAGAGCCATCAGCAAGTTGGAGGCATATCCGGGTTGGTTTAACTTCATCAGTCAAGCCAAGCTTTTTGATAGTAGATGCAGGTAATAGGTTGATACTTGCCCCAAGGTCACACAAAGCTGTCTTGGTACAAGCATCCTCTAATGTGCATGGTATCATAAAGCTTCCGGGATCTTTAAGCTTCTCTGGTAAGCTTTTCAAAATGACTGCATTGCATTCTTCAGTGAGGAAAACTTTTTCAGTTTCTCTCCAATCCTTCTTATGGCTCAAGATCTCTTTCATGAACTTAGCATAAGAGGGTATTTGCTCAAGTGCCTCTGCAAACGGAATCTTTATTTCAAGAGTCCTGAGATAGTCTGTGATGAGCGGATAATTTATACGCTTTTTGACATTGTTTTTAGTATGTTTTTAGTAGGATCTAGTTACTTTTAGGGATGTTTTCATTAGTTTTTATGTTAAATTCACATTTTTGGACTTTACTATAAGTTTGTGTGTTTTTCTGTGATTTCAGGTATTTTCTGACTGAAATTGAGGGACTTGAGCAGAAATCAGATTCAGAGGTTGAAGAAGGACTGCTGTAATCTGGCAAACTTAGTCTCTGATCTGGCAAACTTATACTTCTAATCTGGCAAACTTAGTCTCTGATCTGTCTAAGGCCACTGTAAGTTTCATGAATGAAACAAGATCTTCCATTAGAAATTTGGAAGCACAAGTGGGTCAGCTGAGTAAAAGGATCACTGAAATCCCTCCCAGTACTCTCCCAAGCAATACAGAAGAGAACCCAAAAGGAGAGTGCAAGGCCATTGACATAAGCACCATGGCCGAACCTACAAGGGGAGTGGAGGACGTGAATCCCAAGGAGGAAGACCTCCTGGGACGTCCAGTGATCAATAAGGAGCTTCCCTCTGAGGAACAAAAGGACTCTGAGGCTCATCTAGAGACCATAGAGATTCCATTGAACCTCCTTATGCCCTTCATGAGCTCTGATGAGTATTCCTCTTCTGAAGAGAATGAGGATGTTACTGAAGAGCAAACAGCCAAGTTTCTTGGTGCAATCATGAAGCTGAATGCCAAATTATTTGGCATTGATACTTGGGAAGTTGAACCTCCCTTGTTCATCAATGAACTAAGTGATCTGGATCAACTGACATTGCCTCAGAAGAGACAGGATCCTGGAAAGTTCATAATACCCTGCACCATAGGCACCATGATCTTTAAGGCTCTGTGCGACCTTGGTTCAGGAATAAACCTCATGCCCCTCTCTATAATAGAGAAACTGGGAATCTATGGGGTGCAAGCTGCTAAAATTTCATTAGAGATGGCAGACAGTTCAAGAAAACAAGCTTATGGACAAGTAGAGGACGTGTTAGTAAAGGTTGAAGGCCTTTACATCCCTGCTGATTTCATAGTCCTGGATACTGGAAAGGAAGAGGATGAATCCATCATCCTAGGAAGACCTTTCCTGGCCACAGCAAGAGCTGTGATTAATGTTGACAGAGGTGAAATAGTCCTTCAATGGAATGAGGACTCCCCTTGTGTTTAAAACTCAAGGATCTCCCTCTGCAACCATGGAGAGGAAGCAGAAAAAGCTTCTCTCAAAGCAGAGTCAAACAAAGCCCCCACAGTCAAACTCTAAGTTTGGTGTTGGGAGGCCACAACCAAACTCTAAGTTTGGTGTTGGAGAGTCTCAACAATGCTCTGAACATCCGTGAGGCTCCATGAGAGCCCACTATCAATCTATTGACATTAAAGAAGCGCTTGTTGGGAGGCAACCCAATTTTTATTTATCTAACTATATTTTTCTTAGTTATATGTCTTTATAGGTTCATGATCATGTGGAGTCACAAAACAAACAAAAAAATCAAAAACGGAATCAAAAACAGCAGAAGAAAAATCACACCCTGGAGGAGCATCTGTCTGGCGTTCAAACGCCAGAACAGAGCATGGTTCTGGCGCTGAACGCCCAGAATGGGCAGCATCCTGGCGCTGAACGCCCAGAACAAGCATGGTTCTGGCGTTCAACGCCAGAAATGGCAGCAAATGGGCGTTGAACACCCAAAATGGGCACCAACCTGGCGCTGAACGCCCAGAGTTGTGTGCAAGGGCATTTTACATGCCTAAATTGGTGCAGGGATGTAAATGCCTTGACACCTCAGGATCTGTGGACCCCACAGGATCCCCACCTACCTCATCATCTCTCTTTCCATTCATGATCATCCCTTCTGTTTTCCATTTACCACTCACATCCATACACCCACTACCTTCAAAATTCAACATCTCTCTCCCACCCAATCCCACCCATATGGCCGAATACACACTCCCACCCATCTCCTCCATATCTTCTTCTTATTCTTCTATTCCTTCTTCTTTTGCTCGAGGGCGAGCAACATTCTAAGTTTGGTGTGGTAAAAGCATAGCTTTTTTGTTTTTTCCATAACTATTGAGGGCACCTAAGGCCAGAGAAACCTCTAGAAAGAAGAAAGGGAAGACAAAAGCTTCCATCAAGGGTCTATAGCTCAGTGGTAGAATATTTGACTGCAAATCAAGAGATCCCTGAGATACCTCAGGGGATACATTTTCTTCCACACAATTATTGGAAGCAACTAAGGGTGGAACATCAAGAGCACTCCATCATCCTTCATGAAATCAGAGAAGATCTAAAAGCAATGAAGGAGGAGCAACAAAGACAAGGAAGATACATAGAAGAAGCTCAAGGACATCATTGGTTCCTCAAGAAGGAAACACCACCATCACTAAGGTGGATTCATTCCTTGTTCTTATTTCTTCTGTTTTTCGTTTTCTATGTTATGTGCTTATCTATGTTTGTGTCTTCATTACATGATCATTAGTAGTTAGTAACTATGTCTTAAAGTTATGAATGTCCTATGAATCCATCACCTCTCTTAAATGAAAAAATGTTTTAATTCAAAAGAACAAGAAGTACATGAGTTTTGAACTTATCCTTGAACTTAGTTTAATTATATTGATGTGGTGACAATGCTTCTTGTTTTCTGAATGTATGCTTGAACAGT
This sequence comes from Arachis hypogaea, assembly GCF_003086295.3. Taxonomy (NCBI): domain Eukaryota; kingdom Viridiplantae; phylum Streptophyta; class Magnoliopsida; order Fabales; family Fabaceae; genus Arachis; species Arachis hypogaea. Next base: position 98,176,633 of record NC_092051.1, on the reverse strand, counting down.
GCATATGTCTTTTGAAGTTGTTGTTTAAGAATGTTAAATATGTTGGCTCTTGAAAGAATGATGACAAGGAGACATGTTATTTGATAATCTGAAAAATCATAAAAATGATTCTTGAAGCAAGAAAAAGCAGCAAAGAACAAAGCTTGCAGAAAAAAATAGAAAAAAAATAGAAAGAAAAAAAAAAGAAAAAGAAAAAGCAAGCAGAAAAAGCCAAAGCTCTTAAAACCAAGAGGCAAGAGCAAAAAGCCAATAACCCTTAAAAACAAAAGGCAAGGGAAATAAAAAGGATCCCAAGGCTTTGAGCATCAGTGGATAGGAGGGCCTACAGGAATAAAATCCTGGCCTAAGCGGCTAAACCAAGCTGTCCCTAACCATGTGCTTGTGGCGTGTAGGTGTCAAGTGAAAACTTGAGACTGAGCGGTTAAAGTCAAGGTCCATAGCAAAAGAAGAGTTTGCTTAAGAACCCTGGACACCTCTAATTGGGGACTTTAGCAAAGCTGAGTCACAATCTGAAAAGGTTCACCCAATTATGTGTCTGTGGCATTTATGTATCCGGTGGTAATACTGGAAAACAAAGTGCTTAGGGCCACGGCCAAGACTCATAAAGAAGCTGTGTTCAAGAATCATCATACTGAACTAGGAGAGTCAATAACACTATTCGAAATCTGAAGTTCCTATAGATGCCAATCATTCTGAACCTCAATGGATAAAGTGAGATGCCAAAACTATTCAAGAGGCAAAAAGTTATAAGTCCCGCTCATATGATTGAAGCTCTGTTTCACTGATAGTTTGGAATTTATAGTATATTCTCTTCTTTTTATCCTACTTGATTTTCAGTTGCTTGGGGACAAGCAACAATTTAAGTTTGGTGTTGTGATGAGCGGATAATTTATACGCTTTTTGACATTGTTTTTAGTATGTTTTTAGTAGGATCTAGTTACTTTTAGGGACGTTTTCATTAGTTTTTATGTTAAATTCACATTTCTGGACTTTACTATGAGTTTGTGTGTTTTTCTGTAATTTCAGGTATTTTCTGACTGAAATTGAGAGACTTGAGCAGAAATCAGATTCAGAGGTTGAAGAAGGACTGCTGATGCTGTTGGATTCTGACCTCCCTGCACTCAAAGTGGATTTTCTGGAGCTACAGAACTCAAAATGGCACGCTTCCAATTGCGTTGGAAAGTAGATATCCAGGGCTTTCCAGCAATATATAATAGTCCATACTTTGGCCAAGAATAAATGACGTAAACTGGCGTTCAACGCCAGCTTTCTACCCAAATCTGGCGTCCAGCGCCAGAAAAGGAGCCAAAACCAGAGTTGAACGCCCAAACTGGCACAAAAGCTGGCGTTCAACTCCAAGAAGGACCTCTACACGTGCAACACTTAAGCTCAGCCCAAACGCACACCAAGTGGGCCCCAGAAGTGGATTTATGCATCAATTACTTACTTCTGTAAACCCTAGTGACTAGTTTATTATAAATAGGACCTTTTACTATTGTATTAGACATCTTTTAATCATCTTAGCATCTTTTTGACCATCTGGGAACGCATAGTTCTTAGACCATGGGGGCTGGCCATCTCGGCCATGCCTGGACTTTCACTTATGTATTTTTAACGGTAGAGTTTCTACACTCCATAGATTAAGGTGTGGAGCTCTGCTGTTCCTCAAAGATTAATGCAAGTACTACTGTTTTCTATTCAATTCATCTTATTTCGCTTCTAAGATATCCATTCGCACCCAAGAACGTGATGAAGGTGATGATTATGTGTGATGCTCATCACCATTCTCCCCTATGAACACATGCCTGACAAACACTTCCGTTCTACATGAAATAAGCTAGAATGAGTATCTCTTAGATCTCTTAACCAGAATCTTCGTGGCGTAAGCTAGAATGATGGCGGCATTCAAGAGAATCCGGAAGGTCTAAACCTTGTCTGTGGTATTCTGAGTAGGATTCAATGATTGAATGACTGTGACGAGCTTCAAACTCGCGAGTGCTGGGCGTTAGTGACAGACGCAAAAGGAGGGTGAATCCTATTCCAGCATGATCGAGAACCGACAGATGATTAGCCGTGCTGTGACAGAGCATGTGAGCATATTTTTCACTGAGAGGAGGGGATGTAGCCACTGACAACGGTGATGCCCTTGCATAAAGCCAGCCATGGAAAGGAGTAAGACTGATTGGATGAAGATAGCAGGAAAGCAGAGGTTCAGAGGAACGAAAAGCATCTCCATTCACTTATCTGAAATTCTCACCAATGAATTACATAAGTATTTCTATCCCTATTCTATTAATTAATATTCGAAAACACCATTATCAATTTTATATCTGCCTAACTGAGATTTGCAAGGTGACCATAGCTTGCTTCATACCGACAATCTCCGTGGGATTCGACCCTTACTCACGTAAGGTATTACTTGGACGACCCAGTGCACTTGCTGGTTAGTTGTATCGAAGTTGTGAACCATGGTATTGGCACCATGTTCTTGGCGCCATTGCCAGGGAAAGAAAGAGCCATGAATTTTACATAATTAAAGTGTAATCACGATTACGCGTACCAAGTTGCTCACGTTGCCAGGGATTGTTCGAGCTTGGACATCACAATTTCGTGCACCAGTCTGCAAAGCGGGCAAATTGTTTATCCTGTTCTTCTTGGCGGAGTTTCTGAGGATAAGGCATCTTGGCTTTGTATTCTTCAACCTTAGTTGCTGTAGGTTTATTTCCTACAGAAGTGGTTGGAGAAGCTTGCTTAAGGGGGTGGTTATCAGCACTTGCAGGTGTCTGATCCCTTAGTGGCATTTAAACGCCAGAATTGGGGGCTGCATGGGTGTTTAATGCCAGATTGCCACCCTTTTCTGGCATTTGGACGCCAGAACTGGCCATCCCTTGGGCGTTTAACGCCACCTTTTCACCATTTTCTGGCGTTTGAACATCAGAATCATTCCTCTCTGGGCTCTTACTGTCCTCAGAGGGATTTTGGGTAGTGGTTTGGTTATCCTTTATTAGCTGTTCCTTTCTTGGCTTCCTGCTATCTTGGATTGATACATTCAGTGTTTTTCCACTCCTTAATTGAACAGCTTGGCATTCTTCTGTTATCTGTTTAGATAGCTGCTGTCTTGTCTGATCCAATTGTGCTTCCATATTTTGGTTGGCATTTTTAGTGTCTTGGAGCATCTCTTTGAATTCTATGAACTGTTTTGTTATAATAAGCAATTGCTGATTGAGTTTAGCAACTTGTTCTTGAGGACTAAGTTCAGTGGATACTGCTTTAGCCTCTTCTTTCAAGGAGGACTCATTACTCAAGTACAGATGCTGATTTCTAGCAACTGTATCAATGAGCTCTTGAGCCTCTTCAATTATCTTTCTCATATGTATAGATCCACCAGTTGAGTGATCTAGAGATATTTGAGCTTTTTCTGTAAGCCCATAGTAAAAGATGTCTAACTGCACCCACTCTAAAAATATTTCAGAGGGGCATTTCCTTAGCATCCCTCTGTACCTCTCCCAGGCATTATAAAGAGATTCATGATCCTCTTGTTTAAAGCCTTGGATGTCCAGTCTTAGCTGTGTCATCCTTTTTGGAGGAAAATATTGATTCAGAAATTTATCTGATAACTGTTTTCATGTTCTTATGCTTGTTGTGGGTTGGTTATTTAACCACCTCTTAACTTGATCTTTTACAGCAAATAGAAACAGTAATAATCTGTAGACATCCCGATCCACTTCTTTATCACGTACTGTGTCAGCAATTTATAAAAACTGTGCCAGAAACTCAGTAGGTTCTTCCTGTGGAAGACCGGAATACTGGCAATTTTGCTGCACCATGATAATGAGCTGAGGATTTAGCTCAAAACTGCTGGCCTTGATGGGGGGTATACAGATACTACTTCCATATGCAGCAGTAATGGGGTTAGCATATGACTCCAGAGTCCTTCTGGACTGTTCATTTCCACTTAGGTCCATGATGGAGAAAGGGAGATGATGTGGATTGCAAATAAAATATATTTTTATTTTTATTTTATTTAATTAAAAACAAACCGAATAAAAAAAGATAAAATAAAATAATTGGAAAATAAAATATAAATTTTGAAAACTAAAAGGAAAAGTAAAAGAAATTCGAAAACTAAAATAATTAATTAATTAAGAGGATTTGAAAAACTTTGGATTTGATTTTTGAAGAAGATTTTGAATTTTGAAATTTTAAAGCTTAGGATAAGATAAAATAAAAATTTTAAAATAAAAATCTGAATTTTTAATTGAAATTTTCGAAAATTCAATTAAATGAAGAGAAGAGATATTTTTGACTTTAATGAGGAAAGAGAAAAACAATAGAATGACACCAAACTTAGAATTTTTTTAGATCAAAACAGAGAAAACAAACAAGAAAACTTTGAATGTCAAGATGAACACCAAGAACAAATTTTAAAAATTTTTAAGAAAATAGAAGCCCAAAGGACACCAAACTTAAAAATTTTTATATTTTGGACGCTAATAATTTGAAAATGTATAAGATAAATAGCAACAATCACCAAACAAGAAATTTTAAAGATCAAATAAGGAAAATTATCAAGAACAAATTGAAGATCAATAAACAACTAAGAACATATAATTCGAAAATTGAAAGAAAAATAAAATCATGCAATTGACACCAAACTTAAAATATGAAACTAAACTCAAACAAAAGACTAAATTATGAATTTATTGGTTTTTAAAAATTTTCGAAAATAGTTTAGAAAAATAAAATAAGGATTTTAAAATTTTAACCAAAAACAATAATAGAAGACTCAATGTTAGTGACTCTAAACCAAAAAGACAATTTTTTCCTAATCTAAGCAACAAAATAAACCGTCAGTTGTCCAAACTCGAACAATCCCCGGCAACGGCGCCAAAAACTTGGTAGGCGAAATTGTGATTACACTTCTCACAACTCTGCACAACTAACCAGCAAGTGCACTGGGTCGTCCAAGTAATACCTTACGTGAGTAAGGGTCAATCCCACGGAGATTGTTGGCTTGAAGTAAGCTATTGTTATTTTGTAAATCTTAGTCAGGAGATTAATGATAAGAGTAATTATATTATGAAAAATAAATAACATAAAATAAACAGTACTTGTGATTCAGTAATGAGAAACAGGCTGAGGTTCCAGAGATGCTCTATCATCTGAATCTCTACTATCCTATTGTCTTCTTCTCCAAACACACATGGCATCCTTCCATAGTAGGCTGTATGATCCTCTCGGATGGAAAATACCAAGCGCTGTCACCACACGGCTAATCATCTGTCGGTTCTCACTAGCGTCAGAATAGGACCATTATCCTTTTTCACACTGTCACTGCGCCCAACATTCGCGAGTTTGAAGCTCGTCACAATCATCCCCTTCCAAATCCTACTCGGAATACCACAGACAATGTTTAGACTTTTCGGATCCCAGGAATGCTGCCAATGATTCTAGCCTATACCACGAAGGTTCTAACCTCCAGACTCGGTCCGTGGATTAGAAACCCAAGAGATACGCACTCAAGCTATCGCCCAATGACTACGTTGAGCTCAGATAGAATGGAGTGGTTGTCAGGCACGCGTTCATAGGGTTGAGGATAATGATGAGTGTCACAGATCATCATATTCTCCATATTGAAGTACGAGTGAGTATCTTAGAATAGAATTAGAGACTCATACCGTCAAAGATACAAATGAAGTGAAAAAATCTCATAATTTACTAAAATGAATCTCTAAAAGTAGTTTTTATATTAAACTAGTAACCTAGGGTTACAGAAAATGAGTAACTAAGTACAGATAGTGCAAAAATCTACTTCCGAGACCCACTTGGTGTGTGCTTGGGCTGAGCATTGAAGCTTTTTCGTGCTTAGGTTGTTCCTGGAGTTAAACGCCAGCTTTGGTGCCAGTTCTGGCGTTTTACGCCAGAAAGTTTTAGGCTGACTTTGGACGCCAGTTTGGGCCATCAAATCTCGGACAAAGTATGGACTATTACATATTGCTGAAAAGCCCAGGATGTCTACTTTCGAACGCAATTGAGAGCGCGCCAATTGGACTTCTGTATCGCGAGAAAATCTATTTCGAGTGCAGGAGGGTCAGAATCCAACAGCATCTGCAGTCCTTTTCCAGCCTCTGAATCAGATTTTTGCTCAGGTCCCTCAATTTCAGCCAGAAAATATCTGAAATTACAAAAAAACACACAAACTCATAGTAAAGTCCAGAAATGTGATTTTTGAATAAAAACTAATAAAAATATAATAAAAAGTGAATAAAACATACTAAAAACTATGTAAAAACAATGCCAAAAGGGTATAAATTATCCGCTCATTAGTCCTATATCAATAAGTTTATGTGCTCTCCAACAAAAATTTCTGTGTTAAAGAAGCACGGAGAAGGAAAAGCCTATAGCACATATGTACCTTTTTTTATTTTTACTAAACTTGTACCAATTTAGTTAGATTTGATTACAAAAATATTTGCAAATATAATAACACCATAAATATAAATAATTGATATATCTTTTATCTTAAAAAATAATTAAATGAATAAAACTATTCTATAATATTATTAGAGACATAAACACTAGTTATCTGTAAATAAACATAATGTCACTGCTGCTGGTCATTTTGATCTGATTTTAGTTTTCATTGTTATAATCCTTGAGCAGTGAGGGCAGGATGTCTTCTTAGATTCATGCAGCAATAATTGTAACAGAGACGAGGTATGTATCTCAAGAAAAGAATGACTACGAAAGTGTGAATGAAATTTGTTTTTTTTTTTTTTTGGTAAGATCCAATAATATTTAGGAAAGAATTTTCGGTTCCAAATTTTTTCTATTATAGTTTTATTACTTATTTCAACATGACTTGACATAATAGCAAAATATTATATTAATATTAATTAGGGGTGGCAACATGCACCCTATCCACAGGTACTCAATTCGACCCTACTTGAATAGGGTCAGATAGGGTGCGGGTAGGATTCTCGTGCGGGTCGGATAGGGTGTGGATTGAGCCTCAACTCTATCTGACTAATCTACACTCTATATATTTAGATGTGATGGTAATCAGTAGCTAAGAGAAGTGGGGGTTGAATCTTAGCCTCTTTTTCTTTTGTGTAACTTTCTGCCTTTTAAGATAGCTTCAGGAGATATTTCTACTTTTTATTTCATAACAAGTCAAGAGATATTTTCTTTTTGTCTCATAACCGGTTAGGAGATATTTTTCAATTTTGTCTCCGACACAACAGAATCAGAAATGGAGTAGAAGAGAAAGAGAGAATCACACCCAAAAGTATCTTGGTTCAGCTGCCAAGTGCAATGCAACCTACATCCAGTATCCATCACAACAGTGACAGAATTTCACTATAATCAACTGATTACATACACAAATTCTTCCCTAGAAACTAGCCATTCCTATCCGGGACAAGTCCAGAATCTATCCCCAAAACTAAACTTGACTTGGTCACCTACCAAGCTTTCAACCGCAAAGTGCTAACCCAACTTGCAAGGGAATCCCCACAGGATCATGAAACACAACACAGATGTACAAAGGAACTCTTAGACATCTATGGCTTTTTCTTTAATTTTGCACTCTTTGCCTTTTTCCTCTCACTGGCTTTTTCTTACAAACCTCACTCTGTTTGCCTTTTTCACCATGAGACTCAGACAGACAAAACTAAGGAAACGAAAATAAAATGTAACACATTAAAGGAGAAGAACTTCTGTTAGCTTAGGGTAGCTATGAGAACTCTGTGCTTACTCTCCTTGCTTCAACCCTTGGCCGTTCACCCTTATTATAGAAAGGGAAGCTTCCAAGGTTGAAACCGGTTCAACCAAGCCACCAACATCTTGTCCATCACACACAACCAGTTCGGATAGAGAGAAGAGAGAGGGAAAATGGAAAGCAAATCAAAATGCATGTACCTCTCACTCATCCCTTCTCATCAAGCTTCATCAATCTGAGCCTTCCATCTTGACTTTGTCCCCAAGAAAGAATTCTGACCCTTGATGAACTCTTGATCCTTGATAGCTTCATCTGTTCCATTTTCGCTTCTTCTTCCACGTTACTACAGTAGCTACCTTCTGTCTTGGATGAACAAAAGTGAAAATGAGCTTCACCACAGAGATCTTCTTCTCTGACCGAGGCCGATTGCTTCTACTTTTGGTATGAAGATCTTGAAGCTTCTTCTTCACATCTTGCCCTTAGTGGAAAAAATCTTAGCCATGCCAAGCTTCAGATCTTCCTTTTGCAAAGGCCATCACCCTAGCCTTTTGCTTCTTCCTAGCTCCTCTGAAAATTTCTCTGATAACTTCTACCTTCTTCTTTCCTGTTGACATGACCGAAGAAGAGAGAGAGAGGAGAGAGAAGAAAGAAGAAACTTTGGAAGCAATGAATGAAATTAAAACAAATTAAATTCCACTTTCATTCCCTTATGCATAGTAACGTGTGGAGCAGTAAATGCCATCAAATCAATTTAAATTTTCTTTCAGTTACCAATGCATGCATTTAAACCAATTTAATTTTGAATTCCATTCCACAAGGGGAAGTAGGTAACCGAACCAAACATGCTCCATTTTCTTTCTTTTCTTCTTCAATTTTGGACCAACAAATTGTTGGATCAAAAGGAAGCATTGTTTTGGGCTTCACATTAGTTTCCTGGCCCAATAAGCATTTGCTTATGCAAAAATAATTCAGCTACTTTGCTTGGATTATTTTTGCACCAAGGTTGAATACTTTCTCATCAGATTGGACTCATGTGACTTTTGTCCCAATAAAAATCTGCACACTCAACAAAATTATTAAACAACCAATTGGAATCAAAAATCAAATTAATAACTTTGTAATTAATATTTTTTAATAATGTTTGATCATCATCATATTTCAAGTTTTTCAAACTCAACAATCTCCCCCTTGATGACAAACATTATTAAAGAATGAATTGAAAAAGGTTAAGGATTAAGAGAACTCCCTTGAAGATTTTGAATCCTCCCCCTTTCCATTTATCATATAGCTCCCCTTAATGTGTGCACTTTTTTTAGTGGAAGCAATACCTGTAACATACTTCAAGTAGTTCCAAAAGAAATTTATGTATTCACCATATGGAACTTTTCAAACAAAAACATGTTAAAAAATGATTTTTGAGCAAATAATCAAGACTTAATTTGTTATCCTTCAGATAACATGCTGCTCAAATAATGTTCTTGTAAAATAGAGTATGCCAGAGTACATTCAGAGTACATTTTAACAAAAGATCAAGACTCAACATACTGCTTATATTAACATGTTCAAACAAATCCCTGCCAACAAAAATATTTCTTGCTAATCAAAGCAATAAATCAAGCAAATGAAACATATAGCCATCAAAACAGAGCATCAGAAAAATTAGCATGAAGCAATAATCATCAAAAAACTAAAAAATTAGAAATCATAGCACAAGAATTGGATTGGCAGTCCCAACTCTATTTTCAACAAATCAGCCCCTTTTTCTTTTCTTTTTAATTTTCCTCCCCCTTTTGTCATCAAGGAGGGACCCTGCAAAAAATATTGTGAGAAGTAATGCAATGCAATCCATAATCATTAAACAGAACAAGTAGTTAAGTTATGGTTACAGTCATCCAAATCAAAATAAACAGTTCAAATAAAACAGTCCAAAATAAACTAAGTCCATAACACCAAACAAATTTTATGTCCATGAGCAGCAGAGAATAAATCTTCAGGCATCAGAGAGATTGACATCCGAATCAAGAAGGTCATCTTCCTCATCGGTATGGACCGTGTCCTTTTCTACAGTCTTCATATGCTTGATGAGCAGATTCACCCTTTCATGGCATTTCGTCCATGCCTTTTCATTTTCAAAGGCTTGTTTCCTAGCCTCTTTGTATGACTTTGCCATGAGGTTGGACATATTAGAAAACTCAGTGAGAACATCCTTAATAGTTTCAGAGAACCGAGAGGTTTCAGGAGGAATACTCTCCTCTTCGCTTTCATAGACCTCAGATGCCTTAGAATTTTTACCCTTCTTTCCTTTGGCAGCCTTAGGAACACCTCCACCTTTGATCATGGAAACCTTATTCTCCACTGGCTCATTAGTAAGATCAATATTAAAGTGCTCAAAAATACATGTAAGAAACATGCCATAAGACAGATTGTACTTTTTGTCACTCCGAACACAGTTTCAAATATGTCTGATCATGAGATATGCAAATGATATGGAGGAAGAGATCAGAATGAAAAATAACACAAGAGTATCATAAAATGTGACTCTCTGATAAGAGCCACCTTGTGGCATGATGACATGTGTAATGATCCGATGCAACAGAGCTCTCATAGGTCCGAGAGCTTTATGAGTCAAGGTGGAACCATCTAGAGACGAGAAGTTTTCACACACCCTAGCCATAGCATCTTGAAGGGAAACACCAACTTGGTTATCCCATTTTCTAGTCATATAAGCTCGGGCCCCCTCATCTTGATATCCCAAGGCAGTGCTTATGGTTTCATGATTTAAAGAAAGATGGACCTTTTTAATGTAAGAGTGAAGTTCACCGTCATAAAAGATTAAGTTTGCATAAAACTCTCTTACTAAGTTGGGATAAACAGGCTTTCTAATTTTGAAAATTGGTGTCCATTTCAAATCTTAAAAATTTTGTGAAAAATCAATGTCCTTTTCAGTAAGAGCTTCCAAGTTAATAGCAAACGAAGCACATAAAGGACGGTTCACCAACACCTTAGAATGGAACTCATAAGCAGCACAGGAGATAAACTGATAAAGGTCAAAATGAGAATGACTCTTACCATACTTGTTCTTGAATTCCAAGAAATCAAGATTAGGGGGTTCTCGGGTGTTGTGAAGAGTGTAGCGCTTTGATCGATGAGAGTGTGCAGAATAGCCTGAGGGATGGGGTGTGGAGCACCGTGGAGGTGGAGAGGGACGTGGTGGTGGAGACAGCGGCGCTTTTTCCTCCTCGGGCATTGACTCCTTTTATTTTGCATCCTTCTTGTGAGATGAGCTTCTTGGATGAATAACCTTTTTCCTCATGGAACCTGTTGAGTGAGAAGAGGGAGATGAGGATGAGGGAGAGTGAATATGAATGTGAGTGTGAGTTTGAGGAGCAGAAGAAGATGAAGGATTTTTGATAGAGGGGGTTCGGTTGCTTTTTCGTGTGGCTAACTTCTTTCTCATGATGAAAGAGATGAATTACAGAATAGGAAGATGAAGAGAGGCCGAAGAGGATGGAAGGTGAGGAGAGGTTACAACGCATTAAATGCTGAGTGGAGAGAATATCATTTAAAATAACAAGCATTTAATGGAAACGGTTTTCAATCAAAGAAATTTTAAAATTAAAACAAATAACTGAAATGTCTTTTTCTTGAAACATGGGAGAGAATAAGGGAAAAGATTTTGATTTGACATGAACTCCCCTTATGAAGATATGATGTGATAACCTTCCAAAAAATATTTAAAATTATTTTAATAAAAACATGATGAAAAGAAAATGAAAACGGGCCAATATCATGGAATGGATCAAAGGTAGTAGGTTGGGCTTGAGTTCAAAGGCACTAAAGTTCAGTCTCCCCCTGATTCACAGCTTGTTCATTATATGCCCAGATTTGTCTCCTTGCTGCCTACGAGATAAAAACAAACAGAAGCATGAAAATCATATTTTCTCAATAAAACTCAAGTCCTTCATCCCCAAACTGTTCCTTAATGTACAAAACCTATCTTCACGCAGAGGTTTAGTGAAGATATCAGCAAGTTGCTCTTTGGATTTCACAAATTGGATATCAATAGTACCTTTTTGCACATGTTCTCCAATAAAATGATATCTTACTTCAATGTGCTTAGTTCTAGAGTGCAGCACGGGATTTTTAGAAATGTTTATAGCACTCATATTATCACAAAACAAAGGTATACTATTGATTTTCAATTTGTAATCCTCTAACTGTGTTTTAAGCCATAAAAGTTGAGAACAACAAGTTGCCACAGAGATATATTCGGCCTCAGCAGTGGATAAAGCGACTGTGGCTTATTTTTTGCTAGACCACATGTTGAGTGAGCTTCCAAGGAAGCAATACATTCCAGAAGTGCTTCTTCTATCTACTCGGTCACCCGCATAATCTGCATCACAAAAACCTACTGCACAAAATTCATTAGATTTTGGATACCATAAGCCAAGGTCATATGTGCCCTTAATGTATCTCATCATTCTTTTAACAGCCGAAAGATAGGATTCTTTTGGCTGTGATTGAAATCTTGAACATACACCCACACTTTGAATAATATCCGGTCTAGACGATGTAAGATACATAAGTTAGCCTATCATTCCTCTATACCATGTTTCTTCCATATCTTTGCCATCTTCATCCTTATCGAGTTTTGTGTTTGGATGCATAGGTATTCCCATTGGTTTGGAGTTTTCAAGGCCAAATTTCTTGATTAACTTTTTTGCATATTTACCTTGGTGAATGAAAATACCACTAGGAGTTTGTTTAATTTGAAGACCAAGAAAAAAGATTAATTCACCCATTAAACTCATTTCAAACTCACTAGTCATAAGTTTTTCAAACTCTTCACACAAGGTTTTATTGGTTGAACCAAACATAATGTCATCCACATAAACTTGAACAAGTAAGATATTATCATTAGATACTTTTATAAATAAAGTAGTATCGGTGGTGCCCCTTTGAAAATGATTTTCCAATAAGAAGGCACTAAGCCTTTCATACCGAGCTCTTGGAGCTTGCCTAAGGCCATAAAGAGCCTTTGATAATTTAAAAACATGGTTTGGAAATTCTTTACTTTCAAAACCGAGGGGTTGAGTCACAAATACTTCCCTATCTATAAAACCATTAAGGAATGCACATCTGACATCCATTTGGAACATCTTGAAAACCCTTGTGGGCAGCATAGGCAAGAAGCAACCTAATTGCTTCCATTCTAGCTACCGGGGAAAATGACTCATCAAAATCAATTCCTTCTTCTTAATCGTAACCTTGGGCCATTAATCTAGCCTTGTTACGAACAACACTACCATCCTCAACCAATTTATTTTTAAAAATCCACCTTGTACCGGTTACCTTCTTATCATTTGGATTTGGTACAAGTGTCCACACCTCATTCTTTTCAAATTGTGCCAGCTCTTTTTCCATGGCTTTAACCCATGAGGGGTCTTCAAGATCTTGTTTCACATTGAGAGGCTCCAATTGGGACAAGAAGGCAACATTGCTCGGTTCTACTTGCTTCTTGCTTGAGGATCTAGTGGTTTTGCGTTGGGAAGGATCACCAATGATGAATTCATGTGGGTAACCCTTCAAAAACTTCCATTCTCGAGGCCTTTGAGGTAAGGTTCTGCCTTGATGAGTTTCAGATGTCAATCCTGTTTCTAGCTTCTCTGGCTTGTTCAGAAGACAAAATCGAAATGTCTCCTTCATTTTGATGAGATGTTTCTGGACAGAGATGGGATTATCTTGACTGGCTTCTTGGTTCACATCAGTATCACAACCTGCATCATCTTCTAACACAGCACTTGGAATGGAGTTAGAATCACAAAAGGACACATGTATAGATTTCTCTATTGTTCTATGTTCCTTGAGGTAAATCCTAAACGCTTTGCTAATAGTGGAGTATCCAACAAACATTCCTTCATAGGATTTTGGATCAAATTTTCCAATATTTTCTTTATTGTTAAGAACAAAATATTTGCATCCAAAAATATACAAATACCTAAGATTAGGTGGTTCCTTTCCATAGCTCATATGGAGTTTTCTTTAAACCTTTTTGAATGATGGTTCTATTTAAAATATAACAAGCTGTATCGACAGCTTCTGCCAACAAAAATTTTAGAACATCATTTTCACAAAGCATTGCCCTAGTCATTTCTTGAAGGCTTTTATTCCTTCTTTCAACTACCCCATTTTTTTGAGGAGTTCTAGGACAAGAAAAGTTGTGTGCAATACCAAAATCATCACAAAAATTTTCAAAATCTTGATTTTCAAATTCTTTTTCATGATCACTTTTCAAGTGGGCAATTTTCAAATCTTTTTCATTTTGAATCTTTTTACAAAGAGTGGAAAAAGCATGAAAAGCATCATTCTTGTGAGCTAAGAAGAGAACCCAACTGAATCTAGAGTAATCATCCACCACTACCAAACCATAGTGTTTACCTCCCAAACTTTGAGTCCTAGTTGGACCAAAAAGATCAATATACAACATTTCTAATGGCCTTTTAGTGAAAATTCCATCTTTTGGTTCAAAAGAAGATTTTACTTGTTTGCCTAGTTGACAAGCATCACAAGTAATATCTTTGTCAAATTTAATATTGGAAATTCTTCTAACCAAGTTTTTCTTAACAAGATTAGAAATTTGGTACATGCTTGCATGACCCAATTTCTTATACCAAAGCCATTTTTCAGATTCAAGAGAAGTAAAACATGTTACTTTTTGATCTTTTAATCCTCAAGAGTCAATCCATACACATTATTACATCTTTTTGCTTCAAACAAGACTTCACCGGATTTTTCACAAATAACTAAGCAATCCAATTTTCTAAAAATAACCTCATAACCAAGATCACACAATTGGCTAATGTTTAGTAGATTGTGCTTTAATCCATCAACAAGCAAAACATCATTAATAAAAGAAGAAAAACTCATACCCACTTTACCTATGGCCACTATTTTTCCTTTTCCATTGTCACCGAAAGTAACAAAGCCTCCATCATACTCATCAAGCTTGATGAAGAACATTGCCTTTCCGGTCATATGCCTAGAGCACCACTGTCCATATACCACATGTTGTCCTTTCTTTTGGATGCTAGGCAAACCTACAAAACAAACTTAAGTGACCTTAGGTATCCAAATCTTTTTGGATCCTTTGATATCAAACTATCTCCTTTGTCCCAAGCCATTATAATCACAAACAATTTTGTAAACCTTTTCTCCAATCATTCTTTCACTTATAAAACACTGAATAGGAAAATGACCATTCCGATTGCATAATCTACAAAATTTTTGAGTTACTATTTTTCTAAAGTTAGTTGGGTTTTGAAACCTTATGTCACCCGAAGAGGATCCCATGTTGATAAAAGAAGACTTTTCAATGAATTTTTCAGATTTGTGAAAACCCAACCCAGCTTTATCATAAAGAGGTTTTTGACTAGTCAAGAGTTGATTTAAATTTTCAGAACTTTGAGCAAAGTTGGCTAAGTCCTCTTTAAGTCTTTTTATCTCTTTATGAAGCCACTCATTTTCTTCAAAATAATTTAGATTAGCAGTTACAGAATGGTGATATTCACAGCTCTTAAGTCCAGCCTTCAACCGCTTGTTTTTTTTCAACAAGATCAACAGCAGTTTCGGCTTCCCTTAATTTATCTTTAAGAAAACTATTTTCAACTTTCAGTATTGCTATTTGAGACTCAAGATCTTGGTTTTCACTTAGGAAACATTTAATCTTTGCAGAAAGATGATCTATCATAAGATGAAGGTCTTCAGTGGAAGGGTCAAGAAATACTACCTGCTCTACGTGATCGGCCATGAGGCAGGTTTGAGACTTATTTTCTGATTCTTCATCCTCATCTGAGTCATTTTCTAAGTCTTCCCAAGATGCCATGAGACCTTTCTTCTTTCCCTTTTTCAGTTTGTCCTCCTTCTTCAGTTTTGGACAATCAGACTTGAAGTGCCCAGCTTCTTTACAGTTGTAATAGATTACTTTGCTGAGATCCCTTTTTAGCTTCCTTGAGCTGCCTCCTTTGTTTCGTTCCTTTAGCTTCACCATTTTCCTGAATTTCTTAGCAAACAAAACAAAATTATTTTCAGATGAGTTATCACTAGATTCATCATCCAGTGGTTCAGAAACAGATTTGAGAGCAATTCCTTTCTTTTTTGTATCTTTTTTCAAATATGTGTTTTCAAAGGCAAGTAAATTTCCTCTCAAATCATCATAGGTCATAGTATCAATGTTACTACTCTCAGCTATTACTATTGCTTTGGTTTCTCACTCTTTTGTGAGACATCTCAATATTCTCCTCACAAGCACAGATTCTGAATATGTGATCCCCATAGCATCTAAGCCAGTGACGATGATGTTGAATCTTTCAAACAGTTCATCTATCATCTCTCCTTCCTTCATTGAGAACATTTCATATTCTCTGTTCAGCATGTTTATTCTGGTCTTCTTTACTAGGGTTGTGCCTTCATGAGTGATTTGAAGTTTGTCCCAGATTTTCTTTGCTGTTGTGCATCTTGATACCCGTCGGTATTCCTCGAAGCTGACCGCACAGTTGAGCAAGTTGACAGCTTTGGCGTTGAGCTCTACTTTCTTTCTGTCTTCCTCATTCCAATCGGCTTCGCCTTTGAGTGTAACCACACCATCTGCACCTGTAGCTGTTGGAAACTGTGGTCCTTCCAGGATTATCTTGTCTATAATCTACAGATTGAACAAATACCTTCATCCTTTCTGTCCAGTAATTGTAGTTCTTTTCATTGAAGAATGGAGGTTTGTTGCTTGACTGCCCTTTTATCAGAGTATAGGCAACCAGATTTGAGCCACTATTAGCTGCCATCAGGATCTTTTCTCCAAGCTGCAAAGCTTGATCTCTTTGAGACCAAACTCTGATACCAATTAATGGTAATCAGTGGCAAAGAGAAGGGGATGGTTGAATCTTAGCCCCTTTTTCTTTTGTGTAATTTTCTACCTTTTAAGATAGCTTCAGGAGACGTTTCTGCTTATTGTCTCATAACCGGTTAGGAGATATTTTTCAATTTTGTCTCCTACGCAACAAAATCAGAAATGGAGTAGAGGAGAAAGAGAGAATCACACCCAGAAGTATCCTGCTTCAGTTGCCAAGTGCAATGCAGCCTACATCCAGTCTCCATCACAACAGTGACGGAATTTCACTATAATCAACTGATTACATACACAAATTCTTCCCTAGAAACTAGCCATTCCTATCGGGGACAAGTCCAGAATCTATCCCCAAAACTGAACTTGACTTGGTCACCTACCAAGCTTTCAACCTCAAAGTGCTAACCCAACTTACAAGGAAATTCCCACAAGATCATGAAACACAACACAGATGTACAAAAGAACTCTTAGACATCTATGGCTTTTTCCTTAATTTTTCACTATCTGCCTTTTTTCTCTCACTGGCTTTTTCTTACAAACCTCACTCTATTTGCCTTTTTCACCATAAGGCTCAGATAGACAAAACTAAAGAAAAGAAAATAAAATGTAACACATTGAAGGAGAAGAACTTCTGTTAGCTTAGGGAAGCTATGAGAACTCTGTACTTACTCTCCTTTCTTCAACCCTTGGCTGTTCACCCTTATTATAGAAGGGGAAGCTTCCAAAGTTGAAACCAGTTCAACCAAGCCACCAATATCTTCTCCATCACACACAACCGGTTCAGATAGAGAGAAGAGAGAGGGAAAACCAAAAGCAAATCAACATACATGTACCTCTCTCTCATCCCTTCTCATCAACCTTCATCAATCTGAGCCTTCCATCTTGGCTTTGTCCCCAAGAAAGAATTCTGACCCTTAATGAACTCTTGATCCTTGACAGCTCCATCTATTTCATTATTGCTTTTTCCTCCATGTAGCTACAGTAGCCACCTTCTATCTTGGATGAACAAAAGTGAAAACGAGTTTCACCACAGAGATCTTCTTCTTTGACTAAGGTCGATTGCTTCTACTTTTGGTATGAAGATCTTGAAACTTATTCTTCACATCTTGCCTCTAGTGGCAAAAATTTTAGCCACGTCAAGCTTTAGATCTTCCTTTTGCAAAGGCCATCACCCTAGCCTTTTGCTTCTTCCTAGCTCCTCTGATAATTTCTCTGATAACTTCTACCTTCTTCTTTCCTGTTGATATGACCGAAGAAGAGAGAGAAGAGAGAAGAAAGAAGAAACTTTGGAAGCAATGAATGAAATTAAAACAAATTAAATCCCACTTCCATTCCCTTATGCATAGTAACATGTGGAGCAGTAAATGCCATCAAATCAATTTAAATTTTCTTTCAGTTACCAATACATGCATTTAAACCAATTTAATTTTGAATTCCATTCAACAAGGGAAAGTAGGTAACCGAACCAAGCATGCTCCATTTCCTTTCTTTTCTTCTTCAATTTCGGACTAACAAATTGTTGGATCAAAAGGAAGCATTGTTTTGGCTTTCACATTAGTTTCCTGCCCAATAAACATTTGCTTATGCATAAAGAATTTAGCCACTTTACTTGGAATTATTTTTGCACCAAGGTTTAATACTTTCTCATCATATTAGACTCATGTGACTTTTGGCCCAATAAAAATATGCACACTCAATAAAATTATTAAACAACCAATTGAAATCAAAAATCAAATTAATAACTTTGTAATTAATATTTTTTTAATAATGTTTGATCATCATCATATTTCAAGTTTTCCAAAGTCAACAATATGTTATATATTTATATAAAAATATGTTTCAAGTGAATGTTAGACCAAAGACTTCTCACTAAATCTAAAAAATCATTAGCCACTAAAAAAATATCATTAATTAAAAATTTAATACTTTTTTTTTTACGTAAAAGTCAGTTCTATTTTAAATTATTATCAAGTTATATAATAACGGTGCATCTTTTTTGGAACCCATGAGTAAGGTTGAATACTCGCGAATTAAGAACGTGTAGAATTAGGGTTGGGATATTATCAACCCGCAAATAAAATATGGTTGAATTTATATAAAAATCTCAACATGCAAATAAGATTAGGGTTAATTTCAAATTCTATTCTATCCATTGCCACCCTTAGTACTAATGCATGAAAAAAAAATAGTAATAAATTATGATACAGAATACAGATCGCTAATTATAGATGGACTAGGATTTTATGCAAAGGATATATAATGTCTAGTTATAAAAGATGGACTAAGATTTTATGTCTATTTCTCTTTATAATATTTTATTATTAATTAAGATAATTTGTTATATAAAAATATTATGTGTACATATAAAAGTAATCACCAAATCAACTCTATGTATTTATATATAAATATATATATTATTTAACTTATATATATATTTTATATTTTAACATATACTTTATATAAATAACTGATTTGGTTATTGGTTTTTATTATATATCTAACATGATGATTGTTTTTTATGCAAGGACGGATGTACATGTGTGGTTGTATATGGGGCAAGCGCCTCTACTACAATTTAAAATTTTTTTAGTAGTATATGATAATAATAATTTTTATTTGCCTCCACTAAATTATTAAATTTGACCCTACAATAATTGTTTATTCAATTTTTGGTACTTCATAATTAATTTAAATATGGTTTAATTACTCTGCAGGTCCCTATAGTTTCACCGAATTTTTAATTAAGTCCTTATACTTTTTTTCTTTTCAATTAGGTCCTTATACATTATTTTTTTTAATTTAGTCCTTGTTAACGTTAAACGTTAAAAAAATGTTAGTGAATTGTGAAATTACTTGTATACCCCTAAGGACCTAATTGAAAAGAAAAAAAAAGTACAAGGACCTAATTGAAAATTCAAAGAAATTATAAATATTCAATGAAAGATATTCCTATAATCCCTATTTAATGATTCTACGACATAAAAAATATTCCTATAATCCCTTTTATTTTATCACTATCATTTTTTTTCTTATTTATATACAAATTGTACCAAAAATACCTTCTCTTTATTTTTTAACTTTCAAAATACCTTATCTTAAGAATATACAAAAAAAAAGGTAATAGATAAAATGAAACAGAAATAATAGTAATAAGTATAATATAAAATTCAATTTCCATCACTCAAGTATTTATTATGACCAACATAATGAAAGAACTTGCATATGGTATATGGTAACAAGAATCATTGATAGAATAATAACAAATCGTTTACAAAAATTGAGTTCTATATAGTTATTCAAACAAGAGAACTAATTTGGATGACAAAAACTCAAAAGCAAGTATATTGAACAAGCGAACCAATTTGGATGACAAAAACTCAAAAGCAAGTATATTGAAGAAATGAATTTTCCTTATGGTAACAAGAACCATCAGAAAAAAATTCTTAAAGGCTGTTTGCTCTAGCATAAACAGATATTCCATCTCCCTTGGATATGATCTTTGCCACTGCAACTAATGCCAAGTGACGCATAGGCCGTCGAGCACCAAAAGTGAGCAGGGAATACAATGCATCCTCACACCGTCTTTGCCACAACAAAATATTTTCCTAGAAGATATGATAAATTGTAACATGAGAAAACACACTAAGATTTTTAATGAAAATCCAAATCAACAACAACAAATAATATCAAATAAATAGCACTAAACCTTAATTAAAAGTCAATTCTCAGAAGGTATATTTTTCATTCCAATTTTAAGAGTGGCTGGTCCATTGAATGGACAGAAAATCCACATTGCAATGTCTGTGAAAATTCTACCAAGTGTCGACTTCACATGAACATAAAGACTTGCACTTTGCAAGTCTTCACGTTTGAGAAAGTCTTTTCTAGGAACAAAATCTTTGTACAAAATCCCTGATTCATTCAATCTGCAACAACTTAGTTTCAGCTTGTATATACAAAATGATCTAGATGCACACAACTAACGATGTTCACAGCAAACTAATTTATATGTCAATTCACCAATTAACAAAATTTCTGTATATAAATATTTATATTATAAATCTTAAACCATTATATAAAAAAAATTTAAAAATCAATTCAAAAAATGGGAGACCTCTGAACATGGGGATTGCATCAAACATAATAGGGGATTGTATCAAAATAGCACTGAAAGCCTCTTGGTTGAACTTTAAAATGGGGATTGCATCAAGCATAATAGGTTCGGGTTCAGGGTCATTAGCACGATGTTCTGGCTATTATAAACAATAAAAAATTTAAATTTAAATCACCAACAGATAAATAAGTAAAATAAACAAAACCACAACTTAGGTATAAACTAAACTACTAATTAGGCAAAAAATAATATCATCAACTTGAATTATATGATATATGCAAAACCACAACTTAGGTATAAACTAAACTACTAATTAGGCAAAAAATAATATCATCAACTTGAATTATATGATATATGCAGATTCATGAACTCGAAGTATATGATATATGAAATACTTCTCAACCACATACTCATCTTACAAAAGAATCAAATGAAAGGGCAGGATATACATTGTTCAATACCTATATACCAATTCTACATCTGATTGAAATTTATAGCCAAGTCACAGATTTATTCTAGAAAAAGGATGCAGCATTTGCATCATTTGATATAGAAGCTTACAAAAGAGCCAAAATTATAGCTGTCTTCATTCCTTATATGCCTCAAGGAGGATTGGATCAGAACAACAATCTAAGAACCATGACCAAATAATACATAGTATAGAACTAATTTTCAAAAAATTGAACAGAATATTAAAAACTCAAACTCATGTTCACAAATCACAACCCAGAAAAAAGCTTAATAAATCAGCTCAGAAAAGGAGGGAGATTTGAAGAGGTGAAATTTTTACCTGTTCTATGTCAATCCTGGATTCAATCTTATACATCATGCGAGATTCAACACTCCCTCTTATCCTCCTACAATTGATTCTCGTGCACATAAACACAATGAAAGTGGCACTCATCCCAAACCCAATGACCGTGGTAACCAAATTGGTACCTGAACCCATCATCTCCAATCACCAATTTTTTCTTTTTTTCAAATTTTAACACAACAACAACAACAAGAAGAAGAAGGAGAAGAAGAAGCGCACGCCGAGTGGCAGATAGGGCTTCGACGGCGAGGTGAGGCGAGGCACGCCGAGTGGCGGACAGGACCGACGGAGGAAAAATGCATTGCACACTATTCTCAGAGAGCAAATTAGGAGCTGGTTAGGGTTTTCTTTTTCTTTTGGGACAAAATGTCAAGAGTATTTTGGGTATTTTAAAAAAATAGAGACATGCCCAATTAGCATATTTAATTGAAACAGGAGAATATTTATTTTTTAAATAGAATATTCTATTATCTTAAACGATATTCTCACAGTTGGGACTTAATTGAAAAACAAAATTAATGTATAAGGACCTAATTAAAAAGAAAAAAAGTATAGGGACTTAATTGAAAATTCGATGAAACTATAAGGACCTGCAGAGTAATTAAACCTTTAAATATTTCATATTAGATGTTATTAGAATGATCAATTCTCAATTTAAATAAAATTTATTTTCTTCTTAGAAATCGACTCGAAAGAGTATTATTTATCTTTTTTTATATTAGTTTTAATTTTTTTTCGTAACAACTGCATTAATTGAAAGAACTTTCTCAACTATATATATATATATATATATATATAAGAGTAATACTACACATTCAAGTCTTTTTATGAACTAAGTCTAACCAAGTTAAACAATAAGATGTAGAATAATGCTAGTCATAACTGATTTTTGTTATCTTAAATTAATTTAGTTGGACTTGTTTAACAAAAAAAAAACTTGAATGTGTAGCATTATTCTATATAAAAAGAGAGATATTTCAATTGTATTGTTAAGAAAAAGATTACTCACTTTTTTTTAAATATAAAATCTAAATAATAAAATTCTAAATTATGTATTATTATTTAAATTATTATTTTACTATTTTAATTTATAAATTAGATATTTTAAAGACTAATCATGTTATATGTACATAGAAAATAACCACCAGTATATATATTGAACAAAAAATACACATTAAAAATAAATTAAACAATACATATATTTATATACAAATATATAATAATTAATGAATATTTTGATAGTTAATTTTTATGTACACATAATATTTTTACTATAAAAATTATTATATTATATATATTTTATTCCTACTATTAAAATTTTTTAGATCCGTCATTATTTTTATGGTAATATCATTTCAAAAGGGTTTTTGTTTGATCTTTTCATCCAAAGATAAGTATAACAGTAAAGCAATAAGTTTTTAAAGATTTCGATCTCAAACTAATTAATTAGCCTTGGAAAAAAAGTACCAATTAAGTTCTTCACGATAGCTAGTTTTCGAACTAGGAATTTTGCTAATCCTAACAAAACAGTTGAAGTTTCACTCAAAATTTTGTTATTTCTATGATGATTTTCCTTAAATTAACACATCACCATAATTAACAATATACATAAGTACCACAATTAAATTTTACATGATAAATTAAAAAAAAAAACATAATGTGTCTATCGTTTATTATCATAAAATGTTTAATTTTTTTTTGAAAATTAATTTATCTAAAATCAAAATTTTTAAAGATCTAATTATTAATTACTTTAAATACGAAAATGAATGCAACTGAAAATCCGAAGGAAAGGAAAGATTGAGAGTAGAAAAAGTGAAAGGATAAGGATTAGAGAGAAGTTATAATTAATAATTGTTAACTAAACCTTATTACTTTTATAAATTCATGCACACGAATATATTATCAGAAGAAAAATCACATTTTTAGTCTTTTGGCGTTACTCCTTTAACTACTACCACCCAACACCGAAGGTAAAGTCTTCCCCAGAAATATATTCAAATGCTAATACAACTCTCCCATTTTAAAAGAAAATTAATGGAGATAGTATGATGATGTTTGCCATTCACACACTAGAGTTTATGGAAAAAATAAAATGTAATCATAATGGAGCTGCAATATTGCTTTCACTGTTGTTGTATTAATCAATTTCGCATTACTACAGGTACCAGGTACCAGTATATATGTAGTGTAACAAAGTAGGTCAGGTTAATTTCTTATAGGCTGCCTTTGTTTTTTGTAGACTCAAACTAAGTATGGTTTTTTTGGAGAATTCAAATTAAATATTATGTTTGGTGATTTAAAATTAAAATTTTGGTTTCTCCAGTGTCTCCAAAAATAAGGACATAGGAGATTAAAATTTTTAGAGATGATGAAGAAAACGTTTATGCTTCTTTTTTTTTAAATATTCTCATTTAATTTTTTAAGTTTTAAATCTACCCTTCAATTTTTATATTTATCTTAACAAAATATGATATTAAGACATAACTTAGTTCAGTACATTTTATACCAAATATAATACAGACTTAATTCAGTCTTTTTCTGTCAGTCGTTGTCTTCTAAACGTAATATTAAAGCGCCTATAATCTTTCAATTTCTACCATATAAATGTTGAACTTCTACTATTATTCATATTTAATCCTAACCTGCTTAAGGGTATTTGGCTTAGCGTTCAGTAAGTTTAGTTTTCTTGAAAGCTTTACTTTTTTATTTGGCTATTTTTTCTTCTTCTATAAATACAAACGCAATTTTACCCTCCAACCCAGATTTACCCAGATTTATATTAGATTAAAATTTATTTTCTATTTATCAATTTTGTCTTTCATTATTTATATGATTAATGTTGTTGCTTTTATTTTATAATTTATTTTTTCTAATACTCTTTCATGTATATTATTATTTTTTATAAAATTTTTATTATTTTTTGTTTATATGATTTTTTACTTGTTATTTTTTTGTCTAGAATATTTTTTTTAATTATAATTCTATTAATTCTATTAGAATACTAAAGAATACTGAGAGTATTGAAAAAAAGAGTATTAAAATTTATTTAAATATCTTAAATAAATTATAAGATAATATAAAATAATTATTTAAATTTATATTCCTTTCAATAATTTTTTATCTATAAATAATTTTAAATAATATAATCCAAACAACATTTAGTTTACATAATCTATTTTAATATAAAAATTGTTAAACATAAACCACAAAAATACCAACTCACTCAAAATTAGATAAAGCAAATTCAAATTATCAACCATTCACACAATCACCCGATTTGGGTTTCTGACCTACTCCTACCATATCAAAATTAGAATCAAGAGCTAATTACCTCAACATTCACACAAAAAGTAGCGCAGGAAATCATGAACACAGGCATCAGAACAACAGAAGATATCGTTACCTGGAGTAAAGAGAAGAATGAATGCTACTCGGTTGCCTCTGGATATACGTTGGCCTTTCAGTTCTACCATGCACCAGTTAAATTTTTGCCGGAACAATGCAGAAGAAGAATAGTCTGGAGTTCAATTTGGAAGTTAAAATGCCAGCCCAAAATTAAAATTTTTCTATGGAAAGTAATGCATGAAGGCTTACCAGTTAAAGAAAGATTGCACTCTAGAATCCAAATGGTGAACCCAATCTGTAATCGTTGTGATGCTACAGTAGAATCAATTCTCCACTGTCTCACCCAGTGTCCGGAATCAGAGAATGCTTGGAAAATAGCAAGCCTTCCCTAGACAAACCAAGAAACAGAAATATGGAGATGGTGGTTATGGCTCCAAGAACAACTCAAAGAGCGTAGGCAGATGCAAAAAGAGACTCATTTGGCAGCAATACTAACCAGATTTGGAAGATGAGGAACTTGAGAATTTTTGAAGCCAAAGTCATTTCTCCTCAAGAAGTAGTAGCTATTGCAAGATCCGGAACTTTGGAAGCAGTGACTCACCTCCATTGATGAAGCTCCAAGAACGACACTCCTTCTCCAAAAACTCTTCCTTTTTCACTTTACCCTTTTTCACGTTCTATATCTTAACGAGGAGATAACATTTAATACTTTTACTTAGTTGGGAAATTCTCATTTCTCTGTTGCTGTAAGCCCAAAATGGGCCTTTTATTTTATTACACCAATAAAATGTGTCTTTTGAAAAAAAAAAATACCAACTCACTCTTGATCAAAATCAATTTTACAGTATCAATTCTATACAAACTCTCATTTACAAATTTTAATCTAAACACACACTTAGTCACACAAAAATAAACGTCCCAACCTACTTAGAATGTTCAACTTCTACACCACTTAGAGATTGTGAATTACTACAATCATCACGTGTAATTAAGAATATCTACAGGGCAAAAGGTGTAAAATCAATTTTGCAGTCATACTTAATACGTAACTGCTTCACAGTATTTGGGATATAAAATTGCATACGAAAATGCAGATAGAGTAGGCGAATCACAATTATATCCGTATAAATATAAATATTATTAAAACAAAAGCTTCTGTGAATAGGAAATTTAAAAAGAAAGGTTAGGATATGGTTTTGGAATCCCCTTCCAAAGAAAATCCATCCATGTTCCTTCTGTATGGTTTGTGATAAAGCATAACAGAATGTTAAAGCATATGAAATTGGTATATTCTCCATATATTTGATTCTAAAATTTTCAATCTCAGTATATTTACAAAAAGGCAAGCATCAACATGACTTCAAAGATCTTGTTCCCTCATGATGCTAACTGTGTTAAATTTTACAACTTATAATAGGAATGGTAAATATTCAAGTTTATTCCTACTCATCTTTCCGTTCCACCTCCAATGCCACTTCATTGCGCCGTTGAAATGGTAGGGTAAATGGTGGATTGTACTGCAACCAAATGAAAGAATAAACGACATTAGAAAAAAATGGGGATAACAGATATTCAGGTAAGCCATATCAGAAACCTTTAGCCTAAGGTTTGCAATAAGCATCTCACTTGTCCAACTTCTACTGAACTTCCCTCTTTAATTTTGAACTGTCTGTCACTTTTCAAGGCTTCGCGTAATTTCAGTTCACGATGCTTGACTTCTTCATCATTCACAAAACCTTATTCAAAGCAACGGAAAGAAAGTTATATATTTGAGGATATTAAATGAAATGCAGACATGATATCCATTTATGTTGCATATAAATATGTAGAGTATGATATTAATAATGCTACATATTTGTAAAACTTTATAGAATTTTCATGATTTTGTTTCATAAAAATAAATATCTAGATATTATGATGGAGAAGTCTAAAAGTTAAGTAAATAAATTAAGTACTAGAAATATTTAAGATTAGTATCTAGAAATATCTAGGTTAATATATGGAAATATCTAAGATTTGGAATTATCTAGAATTAACTTATGGAGTTATAGGCCATCATGAAGTTCATTGTAACTAACTAACAAACATATCAAATTTCACTAGTCTTTGTACTCTCTCTTTAACGGTTTAACCCATCAATAATATAACTATCAAATTTCTCAAACCATTTATCTAAACTACTTATTCATCAAAACTATCCTTGCTACAATATTTAAGTCCATAATACACTAAACCAACATCAAACTATTTCATAAAACTAACAGTGACATCAAAGCTACGTTCAATCATCTATTAGATATAGAATCTCTCTTCCTAACCCATCAACTATACATATCCACCACATTATAACTCATTCAAAAAAAATTCTCCATAATCATGACTATCTCAACCATCAATATTCCTGTGTCCATATTGTCAGAAGATAATTATGAGGACTGTCATTCTCAAATAAAAACTTTTCTATAAGCACAAGACTTGTGGGATGTTTTCCACGAAGGGTTCATTATGCTAGAGACTTAAGCAACACTTTTTGCTGCTTAAAAGAAAAAATTGAAGGAAGAGCAACAAAGAAATTATTTTGCTATATACTTCTTCCAACAAGCTGTAATGAAGACAATCTTCTCAAGGATAAGAGGAATATCATCAGTTAAGGAAGTGTGAAAAAATTTGGAGCAAGAGTTCAGAGGCGATACAAAAGTACACATAATCCTCCTCCAATCTTTCAGGAAGCAATATGCAAATATGAAAATGAAAGATTCTGAGAAAATAAAAAGTTATTATACAAGATTAATGAGCTTAGTAAGTGAAATGAAAGATTATGGAGATGACTTGTCCGATAAAAAGATAGTGAAAAAATACTCATTAATTTGCCTTCCAAATTCAATCTTAAAGTGTCTACAATTGAGGAAACTAAGGATTTATCAATTCAATGCTAATAAGCTCACTATATGCTTTTGAACAAAGACTAGCAAGTTGAGATGATGAAGATTCAATAGAAGATGCATGATCCAGCATGTCTTTTTCTGAAATAAAAACAAACCTTCGATCCATGCCTAAAAAGAAAGGGGTAGGTAATACGTCATATAAAATCAATAGATTCATGATAAAATCCCAAAATATATTTTTTTATTACAATTTTTTTTTATAACGGAATGGAGGAGTTGGGATCAAATGGTATAGTTTTCTTTTGTTGGTAAATTGGAGGATTAGAAACATGACCTAAGCTCAATATAAAATCTCAAAATCTAAATAAAAAAGAGGAGAAAAAAGACAAGCAAATTCTAGAAGTTCTGACACTTCTAGAAAAATAGAAAATAAAACTGAAAATAGGAAATAATATTCTTCTTGTGGCATATACAAAAAAACCAACCACCTAGAGAAGGATTGTTGGCACTGTAGAAAATCACAGTGCTGCAATTGTAATAGGTTTGGACATATGGAGAAAGACGGTAGGATGAAGATCAATCATCATGCAAAATTCTCTAAAGAAAAGGAGGGAGAAGAATGCTTATTCTATGCATCATCACAAGAAAAGTGCAAGAAGAAAGATGACATATGGTATCTCGATAGTGGTTGCAGTAATCACATGACAGGTGATCAAAGCCTATTCAGTGACATCAATAAATCTGTTCGATCTGGCATTAGACTTAGAGACAGAACGATCATGCAAGCGAATGATAAAGGTACAATCGTCGTCCACACTAGATAGAAACTAAGAATATTCATGATGTTTTATTAGTTCCTAAACTAGTACAGAATCTACTTAGTATTGGCCAAATGATGGAGAAAGGTTACATATTACACTTTGAAGAAGACTCATGCACCATAAGTGAAAGAAAAACTAAAAGACTTCTAACAATCGTCAAAATGAAAAATACGTGCTTTCCACTCAAATGGAGTTATATCATAGAAACTGCATTAAAGTCACAAGAAGATAATTCATGGCTGTGGCATCGAAAATTTAGTCATTTTCATTTTCATGGATTAAAGTTGCTACATCAAAAGCAACTAATGAAAGATCTACCAAGTATCACATAGATTAATCAACCTTGCGAAGGATGCTTACTTGGAAAATATCGTCAACCATTTCCTTCTAGAAGAGCTTGGCGAGCCAAGGAGATGCTTGAATTAGTTCACACTGACATTTGTGGTCCGATGAAGACTCCATCACTCAATAACAACAGGTACTTCATTCTCTTCATCGATGATTATACTAGAATGACGTGGGTATATTTCCTACGTGAAAGATAAGAGGTTTTTAGCATTTTCAAGAAGTTCAAGCAACATGTGGAGAAGCAAAGTGGTCGTAGCATCAAGGTATTTTGTAGCGACAAAGGAACTGAATACACTTTCAAAGAATTTAATAAATTCTACAAAGAAGAGGGTGTCGAGCGTCAACTCACAGTGGGATATGCTCTTGAGCAAAATGGAGTATATGAGAGAAAAAAATAGAACTGTGATGGAGATGTCACGCTTCATCCTCAAGGAGAAAAATCTGTCAAACATCTTTTAGGTAGAAGCTATTTACATAGCAGTATACCTACTAAATCGTTGTCCCACTAGCGCAGTAGACAATAAAACTCCAATCAGAGCATGGAGTAGACAAAAATCTTCTGCAAAGCATCTAAGAGTCTTTGAATACATATGCTATGTCCACATTTTCACACAAAAAAAAAAAGCAAGCTTGATGAGAAGACAGAGAAAGAAATCTTTCTTGGGTATAGTACACAATCAAAAGGATATCGTGTGTATAACTTGCAAACGAAGAAACTCATAATCAGTCGAGACGTGAAGTTTGACGAAAGTGTTTCATGGAACTGAGAAGATGAAAAAGTCGAGAAAGAAAGCATTGAAATATCACAACAATCACCTACAAGACTAGAGGAACAAAAACGTGAAGAAGCAAGCACAACTACTCCAACAGTAGAAGCAACCACGGATTCTCCTAAAAAAAACTAAGCCTCTACAAGATGTATATGAAACATGTAATTTTGCTAAGATCGAGTCTAAAAGCTTTGAAGAAGCAGAAAAGCAAGAAGAATAGAGAAATGCTATGGTAGAAGAAATCAAGATGATTGAGAAGAATAACACATGAAAACTGGTAAATTGCCCTTCAAATAAAGATAACATTGGAGTCAAGTAGGTATACAAGACTAAGCTCAAACTCGATGGATCTATTCAAAAGCATAAAGCAAGGCTCGTAGCTAAAAGATATGCACAAATTTCTGGAATAGATTACATAGAGACATTTACACCTTTATCTCGTTTAGATACAATAAGGGCGCTCATTGCACTAGTCGTACAAAAGCTATGGAAGATCTATCAACTGGACGTGAAATCTGCCTTTCTGAATGGAGAACTGGTGGAAGAAGTATATGTTGATCAACCACAAGGGTTCATTATAGAAGGATATGAAGACAAGGTGCTAAGACTAAAGAAAGCACTCTATGAACTCAAGTAAGCTCCGCAAGTATAGTACAGTTGAATTGACAAATATTTCACTGATCATGAATTTAAAAGTAAAAGTGAGCCTACACTCTACATCAAGGTGCAAGGTAATTCAAACACTTTCATAATTTCTTTGTACGTGGACGATCTTATCTAAATAGGAAACAATGAGACTATGATCAGAGAATTCAAAAAAAAAATGAAGCAGACATTTAAGATGACTGGTTTAAGATTGATGCACTATTTTCTTGGCATTGAGGTAAACCAAAATGAAGATGGAATTTTCATCTCGCAAAAGAAATACACTCAAAATTTGTTACAAAAGTTCAAGATAAATAATTGCAAAGCACTATCTACTCTTCTAGTCTATAATGAGAAATTACAAAAACAAGATGGATCTAGAGAGGCAGATGTTTCGCAATACAGAAGTCTCATTGAAAATTTCCTTTATCTAACTACCGCAAGACCTAACATTATGTATGCAACAAGTTTACTATCAAAATTCATGCAAAAGCCAAGTCAGAAACACTATGGGGCTACAAGAAGAATCTTAAAATATCTAAAGACACAAAGTATTATGGCATTCACTAATCTACCGAAGATCCAAAACTACTTGGATATATCGATAGTGATTGGGAGGATCAATTGACGACATGAAAAGCGCTTCTCGATATGCATTTATACTAGGATCTGGATTCTCTTGGGCATCAAAGAAACAAGAAATTGTGGCTCAATCATCTGCTGAAGTTGAGTATATTGCAGCCGCAAATGCTATTAGTCAAGCAATATGGCTAAGGAAAATATTCGAAGACATAGGAGAGCACCAAAAAGAACCAACAACTATGTTGTGCGACAGCAAGTCAACAATAGCAGTGGCAAACAATCCAATCCATCATTATAGGACCAAGCATATAGCTATCAAGTATCATTTTATACGAGAAGCTATATTGGAGAAAAAGATAAAGCTCGAGTATTGCAACACAGATGAGTAACTGGCAGACATCTTCACTAAGGTACTACCAAGATCAAAGTTCAAACTATTTCAAGAGATACTTGGAGTTACACAAATGTACATTACGGAGGAGTATTAATAATGCTACACAATTGTAGAATTTTCTAGAATTTTTATAATCTTGTTTCATAAAAATAAATATCTAGATATTATAATGGAGAAGTCTAGAAGTTAAGTAAATAAATCAAGTACTAAAAATGTCTAAGATTAGTATCTAAAAATATTTAGGCTAATATCTAGAATTATCTAAGATTTGGAATTATCTAGAATCAACTTATGGAGCCTATAAATAGGTCATCATGGAGTTCATTGTAACTAACTAACAAACATATCAAATTTCACTAGCCTTTCTCCTCTCTCTTTAACCCATCAATAATATAACTATCAAATTTCTCAAACCATTTGTCCAAACTACTTATTCATCAAAACTATCCTTACTACAATATTCAATTCCATAATACACTAAACCAACATCAAACTATTTCATAAAACTAACAATGATTTACTTAATTATTATAACTCAGTGATTAGAGAAAACGAAGAGTCGTCGTGCCCAAGCATTCAAACATTTCATTGAAATACAAATGGAGCACAATCAGATGAAAATACACACATCATACACGCATAAAAATATGCATGTGCTCTAGTAAACCAAATTGCAGATTTGGGGTTTCTCCTAAAGTTAATTATCTGCAGTGTTAATAACTTCCAGCATCTAAAATCCAAAGACTCGCCAACAAGAAGAAAAAAAGTTGCATACATATAGATGAAAGAAGAAAACTATTTTCTGTTATGTTTAAATTATACAATACATAGCCTTATTTATAGGCACAATTTAGAAACAAAAAACAGTTCATTACAACTCATTGAGTTGTTTGAAAGTGTGCTGAGTTAGTTGTGCGAGTGGGGCAAGTGGGTGACTTAAGTTGTGATTTACAGCTCCTTGTATGTGCAAGTAGATGTAGTGCATGTAAGTGAGCTATGAACTGTAATTACAGCTCATTAATCTAATGTTTCAAAACATACTATTTATAAAAAAAATACATAAAAGAGGCAATTAAGCAATAACACACCTGAAAATGAAACTACAGCAACTATTTTTCTGGGGATCTCTTTAATCATCACAGAGGAGTCTCTAGGCAGTGGCAGATCAGCACCATATTTTGATGGCATGACAAAAGACATTTTCCATTTATCTGGATCTTCTGACTAAAATAATTCCATTGTTACAATGAAACATCATAAAATAAAACTATATTCAATAAATACTAATATAACAGCATTAAGTTTAAACTTTCTAGAAGATAATATAACAAAAATCCACGTTGTTAACTGTGAGGAAATACTAG
Source organism: Arachis hypogaea (assembly GCF_003086295.3). Classification (NCBI taxonomy): domain Eukaryota; kingdom Viridiplantae; phylum Streptophyta; class Magnoliopsida; order Fabales; family Fabaceae; genus Arachis; species Arachis hypogaea. The sequence goes on along the minus strand of NC_092051.1, from coordinate 98,143,932 downwards.
TACACTACTACAATGGAAAGAACAACATTGAACCCATGACCTAAAGGAAAGATAAAGCTAAAAAGATGGTGTCCAAACGGGATAGTTATAGTCAATTTCTAAGACAAAAACAGGATAAACTTATCCAAATTGCTGATCAATGTTTGACTTATGCTTTATTATACTATGAACTAACCTTGCTGGAATGCAAACAGCAATCATTAACCAAAGATGAAGGCTTCAAATGAGATATTTCACAAAATTTAAGACAATGTATTATTGTATATACCTTTGTTGTTAGCACAGGGGTAGTCATCTCCATTTTAACCCCATCCGACGGATTCTTAGTTGTAATCACTGGTGTAGTCATCTCCATTTTTTCCTTTCTTGTATTCTACCATCAGAACGAAACAGCTCACATCTATCACTTAGCTCCTCTCAAAAGAAGCACAAGTAATCAAATGCAACTATAAAATTAATGCAAGAATATAGTAGTAGAGTTGTAAAATGTATAATTACCTTACCGAAGAGGTACTCAGCTAGGACATTAAAGGATTGAGAAGAACCATTGAAATCAAAGCCAGTCTTCCCAGGCATTGTAGTCTCTGCCACAAAATAATGCTGCAAAGATGCATTGTCAGTGATGCAAAAAATAATGTCAAAATAATGTCATTGCAATGTAATTGCAAGCGTGAAGGAGAGCATGTTTAGACAAGTTGAAATAGTTTGTCATTTCAATGTAATTGCAAGCGTGAAGAAGAGCATTTTCAGACCAGTTGAAATAGTTACATGGACTGCAATACTTTTTGATATGGAAATGGGTAAGCAGGATGCTGTTCGACACATTTAAAATATTTTATGTGAAAAATATATTTATAGCACTCTGGTACGCAGAAGAATTATGAATTAGTTTTCATGAATTGGTACGCGGTAAGTCACCTAATTGGTGAGTTCATGTAACTATGGATATTACCCAATCACACACCGCATACCACATGTAATAGCCTAGAAGCCTTAGACAAAGAAAGCACACGGCGTAGAACCAGAACCAGAACCAGAACAAGAACAAAACATAAGAAAATACTAGTGTGTATAGTATACCTCAACTTCCCGGATCTCATAGAAGTCCGTTCTACTAAGAACTTTGAAGTTGAGAGTCTCAAGGTCGGGAACTACACCGAAATAACAATCAATTAAAATCAAGAAGTGAATTGAATCGAGAATGAAGTTTAAGCAGAATTCACACAAAAACACAACACAAGAGTAGTAGTAAGTAGTAACCGTTCAATTACCTGCCATGAAGGCCTCCTCGAGCGTGCGGCTTTCAAATCTTTTAGGAAACACGTACTTTGCAGTCTCAGAAGCCACGTCAGCTATAACTGCGCCACATATTAAATAAATAAGAAAAAAGCAATAATATTGGGATCGGAGAGTGAAGGAGAAAAGGAAGAGTAGAAGAGTTGTTAGGAATTTGTTTGAACATTTACGTCGCTGGGAGAGAGAGGTAGCTTGAGAAGCAAGGGCGAAAATGAGTGAGACTCGTGTTTCGAAGGGCGAAAAGGAAGTAGTTGTAGTTGTTCGCTGCCTCTTGCTGGAAGAAGCAGAGTTGGTTATAATTGAATTCGAGGAGCGGTTCTTGGCTTTCGTCGGAATCGGGAGGGGCAGAGAAACCGTAGGGTTGCAAAGGGGAACCATGGTGCTTTTCCAGACACAGCTTCTTCTATTTTGAATTTCTGTTGTTCAGCGACACACTGACACAGCTCAGATAATTTTGGTCCTCAGGTTGTTTATTTTTCCCGGCACAATTACACGTATTCCGCATCTTTGACAGATATATTCACGATTAATATTGCAGCAAAGGAAAAAAAAATTAGTTTTCTAAAATATTCGAAATTCAAATTCAATATGAATTTATCAGTTATCACAGAACATACTAAACTTTGTTTAGTAATTAACTATAATATTAGCTGGAAATCTGGAATTAACTGTATTATTTATTGGTAATTCGCAAATGAAAGCAAATAATATTACTTATAATTTGACTAATAAAAGAGCCCTATTTTATTTACGGTGAATTCTCTAGCACCCCATCTATTTGAAGCTTATATCGTATGAACGTCATCCTTTCTTATGTGTCCAGCTCTAGTGATTTGGTTTATTTACTCATCACTGTTTTATAATATTAATTATCGTTTAACCACTTCCATCCATCGTAACAGTTATTCCGTAACTATATTTTTTAACTCTAGTTCCAAATTTCAAACTTTCAATTAATATCATTGTCTCAGGCTCATAAACTACGTTAAATGATATTGGGAGAGAGATTAAATTAAATTTTTATATTATATTTGATATAAAATATATTAAATTATATTTTAATATTATATTTCAGCCTTCTATCTTTAAAAAAAATATATAAAAATTGAAAAATAAATTTAAAAAGTGAAATGAGAACGTTTTTCAAAAAAAATGGATTATTAAAATTTTCGTTTCTATCTTAAAAAATTTTAATCACTTATATTTTCATTTTTTAAAAGTATTGAAGTCACTAAAATTTTGTATTTTAGAATTGAAATTTCAAACATAATACTGATTCTCATTTCCAATTTTAGGTGATTGCTACGTTCACTTTGAGGTGGTTGCTATGTTCACTTTTCATTGTGCTGTTTGTATATATGAGCTACACCGAGGATAATTCTCTCCTCATTGATCCAGCCTCATTAACAATCATGTAAATTTTTCATGTTTATTTGACGAGTAAAGTTATATAGAACCTGTTCATACCCTGGCCCAATAAATAGGACCCAGGATCCAAGCAAAGAAGCCCAACCCAAAGGGGTTGGCCCTCCCCCAGTACCGGCCTTCATCCCCAGAAGTCGGTACTGAACACGACCTACTCCAAAGAAGTCGGATACGAGGGTTAGCTGGCAGATAACACTCATTCGAATGAGTAACCGCCCCTAGAAACTCTCTAACCACTTCATAGAGCCATATCTTAACCTCCCTAAGATATGGGAACGGTTATCCACCTAAAAAGGTGGCACTACTTCAGCGGTGGTTATTGGTTCACCACTATAAATACCCTGACATCCCTCAGGTATCACTAAGTCCCAATACTTTCTCAACTTGCTCACACTCTTGCTAACTTAGGCATTGGAGTGTCATTGCAGGTACCACCCCCCATTCTTCCAGACGCACAAGTCGAACGAAGGAACATCGAGTTTCAGGTGCACCAGCTGGCCACCTCCCTCACACGTTTGGGTCAACCAACGTCATCCGGCCCACTAATCTCCGGTTACCCACCGTAACATTGGCGCCGTTGCCGGGGACCCGAGAGATTGACCAGTGATGGCGGAAAGATCCCCTAAAGAAGGTCATGTGGAGACAGATTCTGATCAAGAGAATTTGAACACCGGAAACAATGAAGCAGATCAGAACCTCCACCAGGAAGCTAATGATCAAAATAAGGAAGGTACTTCCGGAATCAAAAATCCGAAGGCAAACTCCTCGGAGGGGCGCGAGTCAGAAAAAGAAGGACCCCCTCTCGCTAGTGAGCTTATGGGGCTAATTCATAGCCGCCTCGAGCAGCTAGAGCAGGAGCGGGAACGACAAAGGGAAGCTGAAAAGAACCTAAAAGAGGAGATGGAGCGACGAAAAGAGTTAGAAAGAAAACTCTTAAAGTTAGAATCCTCCCTCAAGGGTCGGAATTCCCAAGGCGATAGAGAAGATTCTCCCTTAGGAGAGAAAGATCCGTTTAGCGAGGACATAATGAGGGCAAAAGTTCCGAGAAACTTTAGAAGCCCCGATATGGACCTCTACGATGGAACCACCGATCCAAAGCATCATCTGAGCAACTTTAAAAGTCGGATGTATCTGACCGACGCTTCAGACGCTACGCGATGCAAAGCTTTCCCGACAACCTTGTCCAAAGCAGCGATGAAGTGGTTCGACAGTCTCCCTCCGAGGTCAATTACCAGTTTTGAAGACCTCTCAAGAAAATTCTTGATGAGGTTCTCCATCCAGAAGGACAAAGTAAAACATGCACCAAGCCTCCTGGGAATAAAACAGGAGGTCGGGGAGTCCTTACGGGCCTATATGGAAAGATTCAACAAAGCATGTTTGGAGATTCAAGACCTGCCCACCGAAGCGGTCATCATGGGGCTAGTCAATGGTCTTAGAGAAGGTCCCTTCTCACAGTCCATATCAAAAAGACACCCCGCCTCTTTAAATGATGTACAGGAAAGAGCTGAAAAGTACATCAATATGGAAGAAAACGCTAGGCTAAGAGACCCGAGTTTGCGAATCGGGCCCCCTCCCTCAACGAAAGAAAGGGAGAGGGAAGCGAAGAAGAAGGAAGAGCTCGGCCTTGATAGGCCAAGAAAATATCACTCTTATACTCCATTGAAAGTTCCTGTAGTGGACGTATACAGAGAAATTTGCAATACTGAAAGGCTGCCTCCCCCCAGACCCATCAAGAATAAAAAAGGGGGGAGCCGCAGTGATTACTGCGAGTACCATAAGATATATGGACACTCCACAAACGACTGTTACGACCTTAAAAATGTGATAGAAAAGCTAGCCAGAGAAGGTCGGCTTGACAGATATCTCATAGAAAGGTCGGACGGTCATGGAAAAAGAAAGCGAGAAGATGCGGATAGAAGAGATCCACCACCACAAACTCCGGAGAGACATATCCATATGATCTCAGGAGGATTTGCGGGAGGGGGACTCACAAAATCCTCCCGAAAAAGACATCTCAAGAGAGTCTACCAGGTCGAAGAGGGGTCCCCCGATCTTCCGACCATTTCATTCACAAAGGAAGATGGGCGAGGAGTAATCCCTGGGCACGATGACCCAGTGGTAATTACTATGATCCTGGCAAATGCCCATCTACACAGAACCCTAGTAGACCAAGGAAGCTCAGCAGACATCCTCTTTAAGCCCGCTTTCGACAAGCTAGGTTTAGATGAGAAAGAGTTAAGAGCCTACCCCGACACTTATACGGATTAGGTGACACGCCGATAAAGCCACTAGGATTTTTACCCCTCCACACCACCTTTGGAAAGGGGGAAAAATCAAAGACTCTGAGTATAGACTTCATAGTCATCGATGTGGGGTCGGCTTATAATGCTTTAATCGGCAGGGCTACCCTTAATCGACTTGGAGCGGTGGTATCGACACCCCACCTATGCATGAAGTTCCCGACCTCGTCGGGAATAGCGACGGTGAGGGGAGATCAGAAGCTGGCAAGGAAGTGCTACAATGAAAGCCTAAACCTGAGAGGAAAAGGCAGAGAAGTCCACACAATAGAACTCGGGGGAGCAAGGGTTAAAGAAGAGCTACGACCACAGCCCGGGGGAAAAACTGAGGAAATTCAGGTCAGCGAAGAGGAAGGAAAAAACACTCACATAGGAGCCAACCTAGGGGAAACCCTAAGATAAGGGTTGACTAGGCTCCTAAGAGATAACTCCGATCTCTTCGCCTGGAAGGCCTCCGACATGCCTGGGATAAATCCCGAGCTCATGTCTCACAAGCTCTCGGTCTACTCAGGGTCTCGACCTGTACAACAAAGAAGACGCAAGCTCGGCCCAGAGCGAGCCCTAGTAGTAGAAGAACAAGTGCAGGCGCTCCTAGAAGCCGGCTTCATCAGAGAAGTCAAATACCCAACATGGCTAGCCAATGTAGTGCTAGTCAAAAAACAAAATGGTAAATGGAGAATGTGCGTCGACTACACCGACTTAAATAAGGCATGTCCCAAGGACCCCTATCCACTACCAAGCATTGACGCCCTAGTGGACTCTAGCTCGGGGTATCAATACCTGTCATTCATGGACGCCTACTCAGGGTATAACCAAATCCCGATGTACGAACCAGACCAGGAAAAAACATCATTCATCACGCCCAGAGCCAACTATTGCTACGTGGTCATGCCATTTGGATTGAAAAATGCAGGGGCCACATATCAGAGGCTGATGAATAAGGTGTTTGCCCCCCCACTTAGGGAGCTTAATGGAAGCCTATGTCGACGATATGCTGGTAAAAACCAAGGAAGAAGTGGACCTCCTATCCGACCTCTCACAAGTCTTTGATACCATAAGGTTGCACGGGATGAGACTAAACCCTGCAAAGTGCACCTTCGCAGTGGAGGCAGGAAAATTTCTAGGATTCATGCTAACACAAAGAGGGATCGAAGCCAATCCCGACAAGTGTAGAGCTATCCTAGAGATGAAAAGCCCGACTTGTTTGAGAGAAGTCCAACAGCTGAATGGCCGACTAGCAGCTCTCTCCAGATTTTTGGCAGGATCAGCATTAAGATCCCTTCCACTGTTCTCCCTACTGAAAAAGGGGCACCATTTTGAGTGGACTCCCGAATGCGAGGAGGCGTTCCAGGAGTTCAAAAAGTTTTTGAGCCAACCTCCTATCTTGACCCGACCTATAGCCGGAAAAGACCTCATCCTATACCTCTCCGTGGCAGACAGGGCTGTCTCAGCAGCCTTGATAAGAGAAGAGGAGGTCAGGCAACACCCAATCTACTTCATCAGTAAAGTTCTACAGGGCCCTGAGCTAAGGTACCACAAATTAGAAAAGTTCGCCTACTCCTTAGTAATAGCCTCTCGAAGGCTACGGCCTTACTTTCAGGCTCACACAATAAGAGTCCGCACGAACCAACCCATGAAGCAGATCCTCCAAAAAATGGATATTGCAGGAAGAATGGTACAATGGGCAATAGAGCTCTCCAAGTTCGACTTAAAGTATGAAACTCGGACGGCGATTAAAGCCCAGTGCCTCGCCGACTTCGTTGCTGAATATGCAGGGGATCAAGAGGACAAACCGACTACCTGGGAACTCTATGTGGATGGATCCTCCAATAAAACAGGAAGCGGCGCAGGCATAATATTGGTAGATGAAAGGGGAACCCAGATAGAAGTTTCCCTCAAGTTCGAATTCCCAGCTTCAAATAATCAGGCAGAATACGAAGCCTTGATCGCAGGATTGAAGCTGGCTGAAGAAGTCGGTGCTACGAAAGTGATGGTATACAGCGACTCCCAGGTGGTGACCTCTCAAATAAGTGGGGAGTACCAGGCAAAAGACCCAACTATGAAAAGGTACTTGGAGAAAGCCTCGGAACTCTTGGGGCGCTTTGCAGAAACCGAGGTGAAGCACATAACTCGGGATCTAAACAGCAGAGCAGACGCCCTATCCAAGCTAGCAAGTACCAAGCCAGGAGGAAATAACAGAAGCTTGATTCAAGAGACCCTCCAAGAACCTTCAGTGGTAAAAACGGAAGACACACTAGAAGTCTTTGAAGTGGTCGGATTAAACCTCGGATGGATGAACCCCTTAGTCGAATACCTAAAATTCGACATCCTCCCTAAGGAGGAAAAAGAAGCCCAGAAAATCCGAAGGGAAGCACAACATTATACTTTGGTGAAAAATGTTCTCTACAGAAGGGGGATATCAACACCATTGTTAAAGTGTGTACCGACCTTAAAAACCACCGAGGTGTTGGAGGAGGTACATAGCGGAATCTGCGGGAACCATCTCGGAGCCAGGTCATTGGCCAGGAAAGTAATCCGAGCTGGATTTTACTGGCCAACCTTACAGAAAGATGCCACAGAATTTGTGAAAAAGTGCCAGCCATGCCAAATGCATGCAAATTTCCACGTGGCTCCCCCAGAAGAGCTCATTAGTATCACTTCTCCATGGCCCTTTGCAAAATGGGGAATGAATTTGTTAGGTCCTTTTCCCCAAGCGCCAGGACAAGTTAAATACCTAATAGTGGGAATAGATTACTTCACAAAGTGGATAGAAGCAGAACCACTGGCCACCATCACTGCACAGAGGAGTCGGAGGTTCCTCTACAAAAATATAATCACAAGGTATGGGATACCTTATTCCATTACCACAGATAACGGAACCCAGTTCACCGACTCCACCTTTAGAAGCCTGGTAGCCAGTATGAAAATTAAACACCAGTTCACCTCGGTGGAACACCCACAAGCCAATGGGCAAGCCGAAGCAGCCAACAAAGTCATTCTGGCAGGGCTGAAGAAAAGGTTACAAGACGCGAAAGGGGCTTGGGCTGAAGAGCTCCAACAAGTACTATGGGCTTACAGAACAACTCCCCAATCCGCCACTGGAGAAACACCCTTCCGACTAGTCTATGGCGTAGAAGCCATGATCCCAATAGAGGTCAATGAGCAAAGCCCAAGAGTGATTTTCCACGATGAGATCAGGAATATACAGGGACATAAAGAAGAACTCGACTTGCTCCCGGAAGTCCGAGAAGAAGCTCAGATAAGAGAAGCAGCATTGAAACAAAGGATGACTACAAGGTACAACAAAAAAGTCATTCGAAGGAGTTTCACCCCAGATGACTTAGTCTTAATCAGAAACGACATTGGGGTCAACAAATCTGGGGAGGGAAAGCTCGCCGCCAATTGGAAAGGACCATACAAAATCAAGGAGGTCTTAGGAAAAGGCTATTATAAGGTGACCGACTTAGGCGGCACCGAGTTACCAAGGTCATGGCATGCTTGTAATATGAAAAGGTACTACAGTTAAAAGCAAACCCTACTCCCTGATGTACTCTTTTCCCAGCTTCATGATTTTTTCCCAGAATCAAAGGGTTTTTTCTGAAGAAGGGTTTTTAACGAGGCATCACAGTAGGGGCTAAGGGAAATAAATTAGCAAAAGCCCTTAGTAACAATAAGGTACCTCCTCAATTAATAAAGAACTCTTTCATTTTAAATATCTCTTTCAAAATTCCCTTTTAAATTTTCTTTCTACGAAACGCGCCGATTTAAGCTCGACAAAACGTAAAAATCCCATGAACCGACCTAGATGGTCGTCAGGATAAAACGACGAGGTACAAGTCGGTGTAAAGAGGCTATAGAAGTCGATCATGATAAACTCGGGATCGGTCCGACTCACAGGACGGAATGCGAAACCAAGTACAATTAAAATGAATCGCAAAAGTAGCCTAAGTCACGAAAAACTCAATAAAACAAAATTGAGTACTAGGAATACCAAAAGAGATAAGGAAAAACTAAGAAAAAGGCTGCCTTGAGAATCAAGGAAATTCAGAAAAGCAGGCAAATCCCAAAGAAAAGATTTTTTCCAGAAAAGATCAAAGAGTCAAAGGAACCACGAAAAGCATGCGCGCATAAGGTAACTCAAAACCCTTATCCAAAAAGGGTATTTATCTAACGATAAATTAAACCCCTATTAAAAAGGGGCATTACTGTTTTGTTTACGACCTTAAAAGGCCAAAAAATTGTTCAAAACACCAACAAATAAATATAAAGAGTTCAAAAAAGAGGGGCCCACAAACCGGGCCCCGATAGCTAAAAATCACTTTTTTAGATCACCACCAGCAGGATCAGGGGGAACGCCAGGAGTAGGAGTTGAAGAGGAAGTCGGAGGAACGGTAGAAGAACTCGGAGCGTCCTTAGAGCGAGGAGGGGACTCTACGATCCTCTGCCCCCGAGTCTTTAAATCAGACTCAGATTCCACTATGGGGGCAGGAGGATCCACGATGGCACCATCAATAACAATCTTATCAGGGTCCAAAGGAGAAAGGTCCAAGTCAGGAGCAATAACTCCGACCTGTTCCTTGAAAATCCTCCAGGCCTCATCAGCACCATCCGCAATAGAGTCCTCCAACTCAGTGTAGGCCTTCCGAGCGTTCAGTAAGTCGTTCTTTACAGACACAAGATCAGCAAATAAACTATTGTAGCTGGCTTGCGCTGCCTTCCTCAACTCCACCTCCATGTTGCATTGGGCTTGCAACTTCTGCCCCTTCTCTCGGAGGCTGTTCCTCTCCCCCTCCAGTTTGGCGACTTTCCCCTCCAACTCCTTCTCATGCTCCTGATATATACGAAGCCTACCCTCCAGCTCCTCGACCTTCGAGGTCGTCCCTAAAGAGCTGATGGGAGTCTTCTCAAATATATCCAAGAGTTTGCCACAAACCCCCGCCGTCTTGAGACTCTCCTCAACCACAGTAGTGAGGTAGTGCCGAACAGAAACATCATCCATACTCATACGAGCATGAGGATAGATGTTCTTTCGGACGAACGCAAGAGCGTCCACCTCACCAGAAGCGCCAGACTCTAAGGTCTTGCGCTTCTTTGGCTCTGGTTCGGGAGTAGGTCGGACGGAAGGGGGTGGCAGAGAGGAAGCAGAGGAAGAAATTACAATAGGCTGAGAAGGAGTCCCAACGTTCCGAGGAGGAGGAGGAGGAGAGACAACCATCCTAACACCTCCAGACCTGGCTCGAGACTTTGCCTTGGCTTCCTGAACCCTCTGGTAAGACTCTTGAGCGTTTTTCTTTGCCATCTCTACAAAAAACAAATTGGTAGCCAAAATCAGACAAAGTCGGTAAAAGAAATTGAAAGTCGGAAACAAGCAAGAAACGCAAAAAGCTACCTAATTGTGACTGGACAAAGGACGGCGACCCCTGGAGAAATTTTTTAGTATCCAAGTATGGGGCCCTCCCCCACGCTTCTCGGAGGAACCCCACAATGGCTGCTTCTACCTCAGTTAAATCATCCAGACCATATTTCTCGCAAGGGGAGGCCTCCAGCCAATATAAAGGAAATCGGGGAGAAGAATGATCATCCAGGAAAAAGGGGTGGTGACCCTCTACAGCTTGCACTTTGAAAAAGTAGTTCTTGAAGTCATGAAAGGACTCGTCAAAAAGGGTAAAAAGTCTCCGACCTTGTATGGCTCGGAACGACACCCACTGTTGTTTATTGTTTAGCCCACTGAAGGGTTTTGTCATATGGAAAAGATGGAAGAAAATCTTTAAAGAAGTCGGGAACTCTAAAGCCTGGCTGACAAATTGATAAATTTTCAAAAAACCCCAAGAGTTGGGGTGAAGCTGGGTGGGAGCGACTCGACAGTGACGCAAAACAGATATCTCAAAATTCGAAAAAGGAAGAAAAACACCCAAACGGGTGATCATGCACTCATACATAAAGAAAAAATGAGGGGCCGCCTCATCGACTCTTCCAAAACAAACCCGGTCTTCAGGACCCGGGACTACCAATTCGTATTTTGGTTCGTCATCCTCAGAAGTACAAATTCTGTGATGAGTGCGAAGGTTGGTAATGAACTCAGAATCGACAGAGGGCTCCTCCCCTAAGACCGTGACATCAACCCAGTGAGAGAGAGCATCTACAGAAGCCATTTCTTTTTATAAAAAAGGGGGGTAACAAACCTACAAGGGGAAAAGAAATGTCACCAACACGGTCTCTAAAGGGAGGAGGATGCGAAACTAAAGTCTACAAATCAAATTTATCTACAAAGGCATATTAAAGAACTAACCTTTATCCGGAAATAAGGGTTGGAAGCAAAAAGCCTTTGAGGACGCAAGAACGCAGCACGAACGAAGGCAAGGAAAATTTGAAAGATCGCAGAAACGAAACAACGAAAGAGAGGGAAAATATTTATAAGAACGTTAGGGGCATAACGGTAAAATCGGGGCAATCATTAATGAGGATGCACCGTTACCAAGGCTATTAAATCCCTACGCACACCCCTAACGGACACGACGCTTGATTAGACGTAACTGTCAGAACCAAAAGGTCACGAAAAATCACGTCGGTTCTCAAACCATCACGTCGGTCCTCTCACAAATCGGCTACGACCCCGAGTTGAATACTCGAACCCAACTCTTAAAAATAAATTGGGCTCGAGTAGGGGCACTGTTCATACCCTGGCCCAATAAATAGGACCCAGGATCCAAGCAAAGAAGCCCAACCCAAAGGGGTTGGCCCTCCCCAGTACCGGCCTTCATCCCCAGAAGTCGGTACTGAACACGACCTACTCCAAAGAAGTCGGATACGAGGGTTAGCTGGCAGATAACACTCATTCGAATGAGTAACCGCTCCTAGAAACTCTCTAACCACTTCATAGAGCCATATCTTAACCTCCCTAAGATATGGGAACGGTTATCCACCTAAAAAGGTGGCACTACTTCAGCGGTGGTTATTGGTTCACCACTATAAATACCCTGACATCCCTCAGGTATCACTAAGTCCCAATACTTTCTCAACTTGCTCACACTCTTGCTAACTTAGGCATTGGAGTGTCATTGCAGGTACCACCCCCCATTCTTCCAGACGCACAAGTCGAACGAAGGAACATCGAGTTTCAGGTGCACCAGCTGGCCACCTCCCTCACACGTTTGGGTCAACCAACGTCATCCGGCCCACTAATCTCCGGTTACCCACCGTAACAGAACCATTATTATTCCAGTTCATAACCAAAAAAAAAAAAAAAAAACTGAAATCAACGAAAGCCAATGGTCAAAACTTGCCTACAACTGGAAGGGGAAAAAATAGTTTGTGTTTTTCACCGAAAAAAAAATAGTTTATGTCGCCGTAAGATCCAAAAAAAAAAAGAACGGGTTATTGCATGTAATTCTAGAATGATGCTACTATAATGGTTCTATATAGCATTTACATATCAAATATAACAAAAAATTACCTGATTGTTAATGAGGGCTGGATCGATGAGTGAGAGGATATACTTCATCATAGCTCGTAGAAATATCAAAATGAAAATTGGGTGCAGCAGTCACCTAACACGTTTAGGAAGAGAATCTCAATCTGAAAATCAGCTAAGGCAATGAAGAGCATTAATTGAAAGTTTGAATTAGAGTTGAAAACATGGTTACAGAGTAACTTGTAACATTTTGATCAGTGATTATTGTAGGAATTTGAAGTTTGGGTTGGCATTGGAGATGTTCAAGGAGATAAGAAAGATGAGGTGTGAGCCAAATCTAGTGTTACTTCCATCACTTTGATTAAGGGGATGTTTAGGGAGAGGAAGGTTAAGGAAGAAATTGGGATGGCTCATGAGATGACTGAGAGCTCAACATAAAAAAACTACAGATGATTAATGATTGTCATCCTTCGTGTGAAGTCAGCTGGAGCTTGAATGAAGTTAATCTGCTATGTCCACTCTAAAGATGGTTTGGATTCTACTCGCTTCCTCTTAGCTTATTTGAATATATTATAAGATTATGTTTCCTAATATAAGTAACTATCGTATGGAATTTGATGGGATTTACCCTGTTACATAAAACCCAAACCTTTGCTTTAAGTACTTACTAGTTACTACTTATTTACCATACTTTGCTTTAATTACTTTAATTACATAGTTATAACTGGTTTACCCACCACAGACATCACCTACTTTAAATGGTGATATTTTCAGATAAATTTTAGTTATTGGCTTCTTTACTTGGCCTTCGTAATTTCTTTACTGGGGATATATTGTTTGAGGTATACGCTGTGATTCTCTTTCTAGCCGGATTCAGCAAGCTCCTTGATCGGGGTCATCTCAGGCAAATTTGTTTTCAACATTTTATATATATATATAGAAAAAACAAAAAAAGTGCAGAGATTATGTATTAGTTGTATAATTATAAACTACTAGAATTTCATTTGTTAGAAGTTCAATAACTTCATTTTGTATAGAACACCTTGAATTGTTTACAACAAATGTATCAAGTGATATAGGCAAGGAATGTCTTGGTAATGTAATTTAAAACATGTGCATATGCTGATATGCTTGTGTTTCTGAACAGATGTTTGAAGGTGCAATTTCTATTGAACAAAGGAATCTTAAAAACACAATTGAACTGAGAAGGTAAAAAGAATGAAGGGAACAAAGGTCATGTACTAAGTTACAACACGTTAACAAAACATACTCATAATTATCTGAATAGTTAGAAAAGCTACCGACTCAAACGAAATACCTAACCATCTGAATTTCTTTCTGCTTGAAGCCACACTTCTCATAGAAGAGTTTGTTTTCAATGCTGCAATCAAGAATGACCTTGTAGCAGCCCATTGAACGAGCATGATCCGTTAGGAAGTTGATTATCTTCTTTCCCAGTTGCTTCCCACGAGTGCTGGAATCCACAACAACGTCCTCAATGTGACCAACCTTGCCACAGTTTCTCAGAAACTTCTTCTCGATGAACACGCTCCCCGTCGCGATAATCTTCTTGGAAACATGGTCTTCAATGACGCAGATAACATGGTCGTCTCCGAGGGAACTGAGCTCTCGGAATCTATCCTCAAACTCCTTGTCAGAGACAGAATCACAAACACTAAGTTGTTGCAGTAGCTCTATGAAACCTTTGCCCTTGTCAGACATCTCCAGTCTTCGCACTCCATACTTTTGTTCCTCACTAGTTTCCATCTGGAAACATCATACAAACAAGAAGCAAAGATATCAATAGAATTTCCCAAATTGTGTAAATTAACATTGATAAAGGACTAGAAGGAGTACGTTTCTCAAGAAACACAACACTACCTACACCTCGAGAGGAAACAAAATAACAGATCAATAGCATCTTCATCATCATGCTAACTCGAATCGTATGAAATTGAGAGGGTGGTGGATGACAATTCATGACGAAAAAACAGATTAAAGCCTCAACAGAAAATGTAGCAAAAAGGAGTGGGAAAACAAGATTCGGAGATTTTGAGGTTCTTCCTTACTATTTGATCTTATCTCGCATCCTGCTGTTAGACTGAAGGAAAAAAAAAGATCTAGAGACAGAACTAGGGGTGGCAATGGGGTGGCTTTTTGCCCTACCCAACCCTGCCCTGCCCTTTTTTAACTTGTATAGAAACTGCCCCGCCCTTACCTGCAGGTAATAGAAAACTGAATCCTAATCCGCCCTTATTATCGTTAAACTCCAGCAAACAAAATGAAATTTCAAAATTTATATAATCATGATCACACCCAAACATAAACTAAACTAAAAACAAAGATTTATACAACGTCAAATAACATTAAAAAAAAAAAAAAAACCTAATGTTTAGTCACTAAACAAATTTAACACAATAGTAAAAAGGTAGCAACATTACAACAAATCATAAATAAATCACATCAGATATAAATGAGCCTTCAATACATTAGTTTTGGTCACTTTCCAACTCCTCATCATCATTAATAGTTTGAAGGTCAAGATTGAAACCTGAATTATAAGGTTATATATTTGAGAAAGAGTATGTAGCTAGGCTGCCAAAAATAAAGGACATTAAATGAATAACTAATAGAATAACAAAGTCCAATAGAATAGCGAAGTATATGAGTATATGAATATACACACGTATATGAATATCAAAGTCCAATAGAATAACAAATTTAACTCGTATCTGATTACAATCTTTTTTTTGAAACAACTCAAATTCCCAATGAAACCCACAAACATAAAGAAAATAGTAGAAAGCCTGATAGATAGGGAGTATCTAGAGAGTAATAAGAACAACCCACAAATATACAATTACCTTGCTTAAATTAGTATGCTTCTGACTTCCTACACTTTTGTAACTGACGATCATGGGAAAGACTTTACTGGTCATATATATGTATAATGGGAAAGACTACACATTATATAATTCTTGTTTTTTTTATTCTTTTTATTTCTATAGAGCCTTCTTTATATTTGAACACGAGTTTCGAAATCAGTATGATAAAAATTGTGATGATTCTGAAAGTATCAAACATGTTTTAATAATCAATTGCCTTCAAAATCTAGTAAATAATTGTTCATAATTAAAATGAAATTTTTTTTCCCAAAGCACTTTACATTATGTTAATTCAGCCACAACTAAAAAAGTTAAAATTATTCTTATGTCATAACAATTACAGAAATGGAATACTTTACTCCCTAACTCGCATGATTCACTAAAATTTACTTAACTGTGTCTAACATGACAACCCCTAACCAACGTAGGGTTCATAATTGAGAGAGCGGAGGGGCGGAGTCGAAACATATTGAAAAGGATTAGATAGAATCTGCATTACTGGTTGCAAGTTCTAAGGACCACAGGTATTTAAAATTTTCTTTCTTCGGGAATTCAACACTAAGTAAAAAAAGAAACAGCCATCAAAACAAGAGAAATAGCAAACGAGAAGAGATAGGGGTGATTCGGGTGAACAATGAAATGCAAAGAAAAAAAAAATTGATAATTAATCCAGAGAAATGCTAGAAGACCATCAAAATTTATGGTGTTTGGCCATCGGTTAGTTAGCCATCAATGTGTGGGTAACTATATTGCTGTATTACTAAACTAAAAAGAATTGAGTTGATGGCTAAAAGTGAGCAAAAAATAATAAATTCTGATTGCCTTGAGCATTTCTCGTTAATCTATCAAAAATTGAAGATTGAAAAATTAAAATAAAGAAGCTCACCGAGGAGCAATGGAGGCGCGAAGCAGACTGCAGAGGAGGAGGAGCCTGGAGCTTCTGGTCACGCCGGCGATTCGCGGATGGAGGAGGACTGGTGGAGATGGGCGAGGACGAACCGGCGAAGCAGCAAGGAGGAGGTGACGCTGGCGAATCGCGCGTGGCTGGGAGGAGATGAGTCCGGGCAGTGAGCGCGAGACAGTGGAGAAGAGGGTGAGGGCAGAGGATTGAGGGTTGAGGAAGAAGAAGAATGAGGCATTGAGTTGAGGTCTGAGGGAGGTTTGATGCATCGTGTCTCTGATTTTAGGTTTTTTTTTTTTTTTTTTTCTTTTTTAATTGAAAATGGATGGAAGGGTGGAAGAGTTACAGACAGTTGGATTATACATTAGTTGACGTGGCTGAATCTGGATCGTGAATTGGTTGAGTGGGGGGTGGGGACCTAAAGGGCAATGTTCTGTTCTGTGTTTCAAAAACGCAACTGCAGAATTAGAGGGAGAGAGAGAGAGAGCGAGCGAGCGAGCGGAGATATCTTCACCGATGGTTTTATAGAGAGAGATACAGAGAGCGATGTCGACACCACTGATTCGGCGGCTGGCACCGTACCTGGCAGCGCGATTCCGACAGAACGAGAGGTTCATCAACTCCGTTCCTGCTTCTTCTTCTTCTTCGGCTTCTATTCTTCACCGTTCAACTCCGACTTCCTCTTCTTCTCCTGAGCCCGTTCACATGACCGAAAGCTGCGTCCGAGTATTCTCTCTCTCTCTCTCTCTCTCTCTCTCTCTCTCTCTCTCTCTCTCTCTCTCTCTCTCGTTACTTTCTAACATTTCCAGCTTCTTACTAATAATTCCTCCTTTCCTTTTATTTTTCAAATAGATAAATAAAGTTAGGAATTCAGCTATATTTCTCTCAACATATAAAGAAAAACAATGATTCTACCAGCGCTCTTATCTATGCAATTGATGTGCATAATCACATCTTAGTATGTTGAAAATGCGACTTTGTTTCAATTTTACCTTGCTATGTGTTTCCTATTTATTGGTTAGTTAGTGTAATCAGGAATTCTGGATTGTTCTGCAATTTCATGTATCAACTACCATAATAACTAACTCAACTTCTAAATTTATCCCCTTTGGAATAAACTGAAGCACTGCTACTGCTCCAAATTAGGGGGAGGCTCCTTCTCTTTTCTAAAAATTTTGATGCTGTTCACAAATTCTCGCTTTTTCTAAAAGTTTGCATTTTTTGCATCCCAAAATCTTGCTAGAGTGGCCCATTATGTTGCATTGAGTGTTCTTTCTTCAGTTCATTAATTGTTCATTCTATTTGGTTCCTCTTTGCTTTTGCTTACATTGGATGTCGTCAGGAGCAATATATGATTAAAGTAGTGAATAATAACCCCTTTCTGCAACTTTTGAATATGGAACAGAGAATGAAAGAACTAGAAGCAACTGAGTCATCATCTGATGGAAAACTGCTTCGTCTGAGTGTAGAAACCGGTGGATGTTCTGGATTTCAGTACGTTTTTAATCTGGATGACAGAATCAACTTAGATGACAAGTATTACCTTTTCACCAGTCACAAGTTTCACCTCTGAGATATGTAGCTATTTTGTCTTGGGTTCTTTTACAACTGGCTTTCTTGCTGTATTTACAGAGTTTTTGAGAAAGAAGGGATTAAACTGGTTGTTGACAATATCTCATACGATTTTGTCAAAGGTGCAACTGTTGATTACGTTGAGGAGCTAATCCGTTCAGCCTTTGTGGTAAGTCAAGCACACTTGAAAGCCATGTATAAACTGTTGTATTATTCAAAATTATATCTTCACTTACATTCCTTTTTCGCCCTCCACACGAATTAGGATGGGCCTTTAACCCACATGTATAAGAGGAGTTATAAAAGAATAGAGAAGGGTTCGAACTTCAAAGGAATTGGGCCAGTGGCTAAGCATCTGGGGTCGGAAATGAGCATGATAGTTTATTAGCAGGACAATGGAGAGTGAAAAATGATGCTGCAATTACCAATTAAGCGTAAACCTTGTCATGGAGATAAAATGAATGAAGGGAAGGATGAGTGTAGTAAAGGGGGGAGAGTGGAATTTAGGAAAGAATTGGGGCTTAGGGCTGGGAGGATAGCTTGTCTAGCAGCACTAAATTTCAACTTTATTTCTGCATTTCTCTATTATCAGTTCCTTCCAATTTCCAGTATCTACTCTAGAATGTCCTAAGCAGTATTTTTATATAGTAAGAGTTTTCCTCGTTAATTTTCTATTCTACTTTTAATCCCAGTACCAGTTGCTTTCTTATTACAAATGGAACTTTGTTATAATGTTCATATGGCAATTCAAGTCTTGAGACGAAATTTGTCTGTAAACTGCAGCAAAATGTCCCAAACATGGTTTATCTTATAAGTTTCATGGTATTATTTTTTTCTTTGAAGATAAGTTCTGTGTGTGGGGTTACACCAAGTGGATTAGAATTTAATCATGTTTGCAATTAGACCACTTACATCCAAATCTTTTTCAATTTTTTCACATAAAGTTTTCTGAGTTTTTATCTTTAGCTATTGAACTGTCCTCCGTATAAGATAATCTCCCTGTTAGAACTTCTACAACCTTAATCCATTGATTCCTAAATAACTCATGGTGATAATTCACCTTCTTCTGCACAATAGGTGCTATACTAACTTTTCTAATGTATTTGTTCATCACCCGATTGTCCAGTGTGTTGACACTTCCAATGTAAAATGATCATCTATACAAATACAATATTAAGCTTTTTTATTTTGTTGGTTCTATTAATGACCAATATTCACGTTCAGTCTCTGTATAGACATATTTGGTCTTTTTCCCCACAGAACATTGTTGCTCTTGGTAGATGCGTGGCAAAATCTTTCCATAGGCTTTTTCATGGTACCTTTTTTAGTCATAAATAACACTGCAAACACTCCTTTGTTTCATCCACGGGATTTGAATTGTGTGATTTACATCTGTATTTGTTTTCCATCACCTTCTTCTATGATGAATTCAGGATACTTGAGTCATCGACTTATGATATCACAACCCCTCCATTTTTTTTTTTTTTAATTTTGGATAAAGATCATTGATGACTTTTTTCTTTAGAAAAAATATCAATGTCTGGTTTCATTTGCAGGTGACTGAGAACCCCAGTGCCGTTGGTGGTTGTAGTTGTAAAGCTTCATTCATGGTGAAACAGTAATTCCTGATGATTGCTTCCGAATCTTCATAACTGCTAAGATACTCAATTTCTCGCAAATTATATTACACTATGAATCATTACTTTTGTACCTCAAATATCGATTGGTCGAACTATAGATTAAATTTATTGTTTGTATAATTATATCAATGTAACATGGAACTGTATTAGTAATAAGGCATTTTCTTAGCCTGTCAACAATGTGGATTTGTTAATGAGGCTTATTGGCTTGTATAGATTTTTCATTCCAAAATCTTGATGACTGAAGTTTTCATCCAAAAATTAATAAATTCAACACTTGAGATGCTATGCAAAATGCCGTGCAACATGTATAGTTTCGTAGAGTGATATGATGCAGGAGATAACTGAGCAATCGTATTTTAGTAAATTTATTTGCAGTGAATACGAATATGAACTTCTACTCTGCCAAATTACCAATCTCATTTCGGAGGGCTCGAAATTAGATTTATTAAATCGTTACATTTACAGAATGCTACTAAAGACATGTAAGATATATCTTCTAATAAACAACTATGGAGTCCAGTATTTACAGCAAAGCAATTTCATCTCTAAAACCAGGAACAAAAAATGGTTTGGGCCAAAAGTAAAAAAAAAAAAAAAAGACCCGAGGGGTGGGGGAGAGAGAATGTTTCAGCGTGTATTTCTTTCTTCGGTTATCGTAAAAATGACTAAATTCCCAAACTAGTCTTTTAGTTCGCATTATATTATTTTTGGACTTTTTTTAGCATTGAGTCAAAGAAGGAACTAGGAAGTGCTGGACTAACGTTGACTTATCACCCTAGAAGAGTTTATAACTTTATATAATGTGCAATGGTTTTATTTTATTTTATTTTCCAAAACAACCTCGTTTTTATCTTATTTAAGTGTTAACTGTTAAAACAAACAAACATCATTTAATATTGTGTCTAGCATAGTAAATTAGAGCTAACTCCACATTTTATTCGTTTACTTAAACGCTGGAAATAGTCCAAAGACTAATATGGTGTTTGAATTAGATTTCGTTAATTAGTATAGTTAATTTTGAATTTGAGAGACTAGAATAGTATAAGTTGTGAATCTCAGATACCATCATGAGGATTTAGTTCATAAAGATTGAATAGTCATTTTAACTCTTAATACATTACTATTTTAACAAAAAAAATCTCAAAATATATAAATGACAATAACTCCTAAATATACATATTCCGTTTGACTTCCATGGACTCTCTCCGTGTCTGTCTCATACTCTCATCATGACAGATGAAAGACCGTGGAAGAACAACAACAACGTTGAGCAGAGGTGGGATTGAAGCTCCAATAGCGGTATAGAACACGACAACAATAGAGTTGGGACAGAACTAAATTAGAAAGCTGAGCAAAAGGTGATGATGAGAGAAGCAACTCCTCCCCTCTCCGTCGCCCTGTTTTTCCTATATGTCTTAGAATCACAAATCTTTTAGGTCCCCCCCCCCCCCCCTCTTTTTTTTTCCTTCTCTTTTCTCTCTCTTTTTCTTCAATTACTGTGATTAATTGTTGTTGTGTTGGTAGTGATGATGATGTTAAAGCTGTAATTGACTTAATATAGGCAAAGAAACTTGTGAAGATATGACAAATGACAACAAAGTACAAGTTAGGTGTTCTCTATATCTTTGCTTTTCCATTAGTCCTTTAATTACATTTACATATGCATAAAAAAAAACAATTTTTAACTAAACTTAAACCATTGGTATATCAAATTAAACGTATTTAATTGATATTATATAGTAATAACTGATATTCGTTATATAATGATTGGATAATGTAGTAACCATATTATATATATATATATATTAACCATATTATATATATATATATACACACACACAATGCATTCAGTATGATTAGCAAACCCAATTGTCAAATGGTAAATCCCGAACATTCAAGCTTCCCCTAAAAGAGGGGTTTTTTTTTTTTTTTTTGTAATAAATATTTGAGTGCAATGAAAAGTAAGGAAAGGGTGACATACTGACATATTTAGACAGAAAGTACTTTCTTATTCCTAAATCTTCAAAAATTAAGATAACTCAACACTGAAGCCAAAGATTTCAATAACACAATGTTTTCTTTCCAAATTGTAGAAAAAAAAAAAATACATAGCTTTGAACTGGTTCAATGTTCTATATTTCCAGTGAGCAGTTTTAGCAAAGCACAAGACTATTAGATACTTATTAGCAAAAAAAGAAGCTACTTCCAGCTCATGATGTTCAATTCAAATTCCATGAATAATAAACCTCAAAATAGCTAAAAGATGGTCCAACAATTCACTCTTCGGATTGCCTTTGCCCTAGCACAGAAATATCTTCATATCGTTTCTGCATAAGAAAATATAATTGGTTAAAAATACTGAAAAAGTTTGACAGTAAAAGTAGCCATCACTCTATCATGAAAACCACAACTCTTAAACAATGCTTGATAATTAGATATTCACTGGCATGGATGGAATTGATGGAACAAATTTTCCATAATTATCGCTCACATACATACTACCGCTAAACTTCTGTGAAAACATAGAATAAAGGAAAACAAATGAAAATACGAAATGGGCACATGCTCCAAACATGCAACCCAAATAGTTAGCCCGCAATAAGTGCACTACACAATGATCTCCCTCATTCATTTCATTCTCCTTCTTCCCTCTCAACTAACAAGCCCCATCAACAGCACGTAAACCAAGGCAAAATTTTATGATAGCCACTTTTGACTCATCAACAATGGCATTTCTACTCGGTATTTGATCATCTTGAAAATAAAAGTTACTCCGTTTACAAAAGAACCTTAGTTGATCATTAATTATGAAAAAATGGTCTGCCTAAAAATATAATAATGGATTATGTGACCATTTTATTTATCCTCTTTTAAGAAAGAGGTAAATTATGATAGCAAGGTCAATCATGTGCGAAAGACATAGCAAATGATGAGTTTCTGTGTTCTCAAGACAAAGAAAATGTAAGGCCAAAGGGCCGCCACAGATATAGAGAAAGAGATTAGGTGAGGAGTGTATATGGGGCATGATTGAGCACATGTTTGAGGCGATGGCTAATGCCTACCAATACACTAAGCAATACATATGGATAAAGTTATTAACAAAACTTACATAATACAATTTGATACTGTTCAATGCAAGATACACGTGTCAAGATTGCATCATCTCCAAACAACATGATGAATCAATTGCAAAAGTGACAGTAAAACTGTACACAATTAATCAATATTTGTATAAATTGAATTCAATGGCAATGTGCAAACGCCATCAGGTGACATGATAAAGTAGGATAATAAAGTAGGAAACTGGAAGGTAGATAACTCAAATCCCAAATGATAAATATGCCAAGATATTAGTAAGACAAGAGAATTGAAGAACCACAAAAGCAACAAAGAACAATTAATAAGTTCTGTTTCACACAAAAACAGACCAATTATATAATTTAGAATTCAATGGCAATATCTTTGTACTGATAGGAAACACAGCAAAAAACTGACGAATTAAGCCAACAAATGCGTAGTCTCCTTATGCTTCCAGACTTCATAATAAAGGAAATCTGTCTGTTTGGTTTGTGTTTCCATTTTCTATTGTAATTTTCAGTTATTTCTGTTTTCAGAATTTTGTGAAGGAAAAAAAAAGAAAACAGGAGGTAAAAACGCAAGCCAAACACACCCTAAAACATCCTACCAGTTTTGATGCTCCTTGTCTGTTTAGATGCTGCAGAATCAACTTAAAGGCATTTAATATTTTCCCAAAAAACTTTGAAGCAATACTAGCTAATTCCAATTAGTATTTATGAATTACTGGCCTATGAAGTGTATTTGCAGAATCAGGAGATACTAATAACTTAATAACCATAGTACAAGGACAATCAAGTTTTATTCCACTGTGTAGAGCATTGGTATAGAATAGACAGTAGATGTTGCATAAGCTTAATCCATTTTAACGGATATACCATACAAAGAACTTGTTATCTTAATAAAGCCAAAACTATTAACAAGATATGTAAACATGACCTACAAAAAAAATACCCCGTCCAAGTTTCATCGTAGATCCAATATATCATCGTCACAAATAAGCAAGCAGCACATGACAAGGCATCCAAGTAAAATCAACAGATAAACCACAAGACATAACATGAGGCAGGCATATTACCCCAATATTATTGTGCTCCCAGAGCTTGTGAACTCCATAATCCACAGCCTGCAACCCAATAACAGAATCACTCAGCAATTCCAACCGAAGAAACAGATCTTAAATAAACATGGAAGAAACCAAAAACAAAAATCGGAGCTTCAAATGTGAATAAACTTGCACAATAAAAGTCATAAATTCATTCAGAAGAAAAAAAAAAACAAAAAAAAAAGAACTGAATTATCACAACAATAAATTATATAAAGTGGCAATTGAAAGATGGATTCCCTTAACCGCAAGATAAAATTCACCCTCCTACAAAGCTGGATTTCAACAATTACTATAAAGCATCGGATACTGCAACTGAAGCGAAGGAAATGAAAGAGATACCCGTTCACCAACGAAAGCGCCGGCGATGACGAAGGTGACATAGACAGAATTGCGGCGCATGAGGACCTTGTAAAGGGCTTCAAAGATGCCTCCTCCACTTCTTCGAGACGCAGATTCCATTGCTCTTGTTTGAAATCGGATTAGGGTTACGATTTTCTCTCTGCTTCTCTGCCTCGTTCAGCAATAGCGATGGAAAGGAAAAAGCGAAGATCCAAGAACCAAGGGAGGTGAGTGAATGTTTTGAAGACAACTTTTGATTTGATTTAATAATAATAATAATAATAATAATAGGGGTAAAGTACCTTATTGCCAGGTTTGGTGTTGGAGTGTTGGAGTACTCACAAACCCTAGTCAACTCAGTGACACAGGGATGGTTTGGTTAATATGATAGGATAAAATTCAATAATTGTATAAGATTTATTAAAATTTTAATTATTTACAATGTTTAGTATCATAGTGCATAAGATACGATAATAAATTATTTTAAATATTTTTTACTTGTTAAAATTAAGGCCATAGATTCTTTACTCTCACATTTTTGTAGGAGTATGATTAACCTTCATAAAAATAATTACAAAATATACTCTGTTTTTTTTTTTTTGAAAAATTTACTAATTAGATTTTAACCCCTCAAATTATTGGTTTTTAACGTTTTTTCCTTTCTCTTTTTTTGAGTACGAGAAATTAGAGTTTTTGGAGAGCATCAACGAGATTGAAGTAATTTCCTTTCGAAATAGAGTGCGGATTGAAAAACCCTAACTATGTCCTCCCCTTTCTTTTTTATTTCAGATACAGAGGCATTCAGAAAAGAGAAGCAGCTAGGGTTTTCATCCAACTTCAATCCCTGCCATTCTCATCCTCTTCCTCTGCTGCAAATTTCGTACGCCTCCGCCGTCGCCGCAACACGCCTCCGCCGCCGCCGCGCCCTGCTTCTTTTCATTCTCACATTAGAAGCATTCAGAGAAGAAAAGGCCCAATAGGATTTTCATACAATTTCAATTCCTGCATTTCTCTCTTCCTCTTCCTCTGCTGCACATCTCACTAGCATATTCTTGTCGCCGCAATACGCCGCAACCTGCGACTGCCGCCGCCGTGCAAGACGCTGCCCCGCCGCACAAGACGCTGCCCCCGCCGCGCAAGAATGCTGATAGACATTCTCAAGGATGACAGCAATTCTAACTCTGTATGTTCTCCAGTTTTTCGGCTGCATAGCAAATGCTTTGCTGATAATCTGTTTTCCTGTCTCCTTACTTTTGCAACCTTTTCCAATTAGCTCTTGTTTAAAATATGGATGATCGACTGCTGAATCTTTATTGCTGTTTTTGGTATTTTATTTATTTAAATTTTTTTGTGGCTAGTCTGATAGGATGTCCTTAAAATTTGTAGTATTTTAGGCTATCCCTGGAATTTAATAGATACCATAACTTCAGGATATCTTTTCAATATATTGTGGAATGAATTTGTCCAACACTTCCCATTATACATCCTCATGACTTACCCTTTCAGATTATTTCAGCACTTCCCTGTGTACTAATCATATTGATAGCACATAGACTGCAGAGTGATATAATAGAGTGTGACAAATTTGAGGGACAAACTACATGAAATCTAATGCCAAGTGGCTAACTAGGACCCCAATTGAATGGTGATTTTCAGGAGAAATACATTTATTTTATGATTTTAATAAACATGCATTTTTAGGGAGAAATAATTGATTGCATAAGTTCCTATTTAGGTGGGCCGCTATTTTCTTGAAAGATGCACTAATCTGTTGACAATTTTTAAGGCAAGGTTCATGAAGTCCAACATCAGAAGTTCCTTTTATGTTAAAGAGAGAGAAGTAGATGATACATTTATGTTATTATCTCTATGGCAATCAATAATGAATTGATTTGCGAATTTAAATGTCCATGATAATGTACTTTTGGTTCTCTTCTTGTAGGTTTATCTCAATATGCTTCCTAAATACTATTACCATGTAGGGTATCATGAGAATACTCTTATTACAAAATTTTTTTGGGGTACATCGAATAAAACTAAGGGATGGGAAAAAGGTACACCAAATATCTTTCTCTAGCTCTTTTTTCTTCCTTGTTTGTTAAATGGCAAAGCTATAGAAATTTCTTTATTTTCTCAATTAGGTGCGTTTTGTGGTCATGGGGAATATGTTCTGCACATAATTGATTATAGCTTTCTCAAATTTCTCTAGACTGCACTTTCTTAGAGTCTCAACACATAATTGATTATAGCTTTTTGCTAGGATTACATTTCAGAGCTCCAGAGAATCTAAGGGCCTTAGCGGAATATCCTGGATCTTTATAGCAACAGGATAGCTTATCTTCTGGAGAAGGTAATTATTAAATACACTTTTTATTTCTAATGCCAATTTTCTAAAATGTGACATAAGAAGTTTCTTTTAGAAATTATTGATTAAATTTTTCTACAGATAGGACAAATGTTTCATTTAATCTATATAGCCAACCATATCCAGGGGGAAAAAGTGTTTTGTTGGTCGCATATCTAGTGAACATATATAACTCCATCTAGTGGAAAAAAGTTTTGCTGGTCATATTTCTAATGAACCTATAACATCTTTTACATCTACAGTTTTTTGATATATTTTATAGCATGTAAATATCGCTCTTAAGAATTAGGTGAGCCTAAGCTCATTGGGCAGGATCCCTCGAACGTTTATAAAGGCTATCTCAGTCATATCCTTAAACAAAGTGAGACTTTGACAGATCTGATGAAACATAAACTCATGATTTCTGTTTTGAGTTGTTTTACAAATTCGCTACAAAGTTCTTTTTCCTGCTTTTTCTTTTTGAAAAATTCTTTTGTCTTTTATTGAGAGAATTTGGGCCTGCTTTACGTACACTAGATTCAGTCAAGGAAGGGGATGAGTTGATTCTTCCTAAAGGGTTGCTGTTGGTTGCCCATGAACCGGGCTCTATGAACACTGCACCTAGACCCCACATTAGAGGAAATACGTTGAGGGCATACTCCATTGGGGACAAAGAAGTTGATCTTTTACTTCCTGGTACTGCAAGGTATCTTCTTTGAATTAGTTGTTCTTGTGCTCTACACTCTTTTGTTACTGTAGATGATTTTTTGTTCATACGTTGAATTTTTCAGAGTTTTAAGTAGTTCTGGATTCTGACAACACAATGCACTAGGTTGAATATTGAGCGTGTGTTGATATTGTACAGAGAAGTGAATTGGAGTGGCGAGTTGGCAATATCCAGTGACTTGTTAGGATTTGGTGAGTAGATTATACGGATAGTCATGGTAAGGATTTAGAATTAGTTGAAAGTTGGCAATATCCAGTGACTTGTTAGGATTTTTACCATTTTACTTTATCTGCCATGTGTGCTTGAACTGATTTCAGAGTTCCATCCCCATCATGGTTCCTTTCCTTCCTTCATTGTCCCCTTCCCCCTCACACAACACACACACACACACACACACACACACACACGACACAAATGAAAAAGGAAAAAGATGTAACATTTAATAGCCTTTACACCAAATTATTATTGTGATGTCATCATGTCTTTGACATTGTAACTTCGTAGATTGTTATATTGATTGAATGAAAGATAATATTTTTTCTAGATGCGTCAAATTCATATGTTGCATTTGGCAGATGTTTCAAAATGAACTATCTTTTAGGCATCTATATTTATATTGGTAAAGAATTAATTGTGCGGAGTTACCACTGACCTATATTTTATGGACCATAATAATAATTCCAATACATAAGGCTACCATAATATTCAAAACCGAAGTCTCCTGGGTCATGTGACTGGTTTCATCGTTATTTACGGGAATATATAGGTTATGAATAATTTATATTAATCGATAAAGTAAAGGAAATTAGTAATATAGAATTGTAATATATCGAAGGATAAATTAGTGTAAAAACAAATGAAACATAGCTTAGTAATTTGTCTTTCAAAAAAAAATATTAAAAATATCTAAAAAGATAATTCCTCATTCCCAGATGTCTTCATGCTCTGCTTCCACTTGGTCCTATATTGCCAAGTATTTTCTTGTATTACAAGACATAAATCGTTGTACTCCTCTAAAACCATATCCACGGCAAGTCTCATTCGTGTGGAGTCGTTAATCTGCTTAGAGCACCAACAATATAATTCTAATTAGAAGTGTGTTGAAAAAATTATTTTAAAAATACTTTCTTATAAATATGACATGAATATTGAAGTCATCTTGTAAAGTACATTCTCTCATCCAACCGGTCACCCAAACTCCGCTATCATTCCTATGATAAAAAGTATTCAACAAATAGTTATTATATACATATAAGATATAATCTATTGAACGAGTTATGATATTTAAAAAAAATTAATATTAGACTAAAGATCTATTTTTTTGAGTGGTAGGCCAAAAGGTGTCATAGGCCAAAAAGTGGAGCAATCTACAACTTTAGACTTATCATCATAAAAAATATGATCATCTAACATCGCTTCTAAATAAGTTGCCTGTACAAGAGTGAATTCATGACAAAAAAATAAACAAGAAGAGTGAATTGTAAATGATTTAAATTGACTAAGAGTACTAGTTACAACAAATGGTTATTTAAATTGTTAAGTGATTCCAGAAGATTAAGTACTGATTTAGAACAAATAATTACCACTTTAATTGCGTCCTTTTGTGTTGTTGATGTTTTCCGACACAAGACATTCAATCCAATATGATTAGACGACGACTTGTAAAGTCAACAATAACCAAATACCAATGTAGTTCCTCACAGATAGGGATAAAAACCTGCAATAAACCTTAAACCATTATAAACACTGAAAAAATATAACAGCATATTAATGGAAAACAAATTAGTCACTTGTACCCTAACGACGTGGCTAATTTTCAGTGACATATATGTTCCAAGGAAATCAAAGATAACCTCAGCTGGTGTTTATTTGTCGCTTAAAGCATATCGCTGCATACAAAAAAAATTATTAAATGAAAATATGCCTTCAATTTAACAACTATTTTTGAATTGATAATTTAATTATACACTTTACTCGTGTGAGTACATAGCATGGTTTAGTCTAGAAAAAAGAACTTCCTTATAAATTAGTATATCCACTTAAACTATTAGACAAAAATATTAACTAATAATTTAAAAATATTATAGGGATAACTTTACTGCAAAATGTTCAGGCATGAACCAGCAAATTGGATCTTCATTCCTACGTCGAAATACACGTGTCATCATAAGTGCCACCAGGTTTATAACCTACAATATGTTAAAATTATATGTAAAACATGTTTATAGGTAAATAGAGGCTTAAAAATATAATTACAAGAAATTGTATAATGTGCATTGATCTCTATACTTACTCGTGATTCGACACATCTCTCCGGCACAAGACATCTAAATGTACTTCTATAACCTTTTTCATCTAAGATTACCAACTCTTCAGAACTGCCAAAGTCATAAAATGGTTAGTTGGGAGAATCATAGAATTTTTAAACCATTACATATTAAACATAATCATAAATCACACGTACGGATCTAATGTATCCGAAAAAATATAGGTTGCAACAGTAGCTTGAGAATCGGTTAACATCATCGAAGGAGTAGGTTCAAATGCAATAAGTGTCCACCACTGCAGTTAAAAAAATAGTTTCAAGCTTACACTAAAAAATAAAGAAAAAAAAGTAAAAGAAAGAAGACAAAAAAAATAAGGTTACCTTTGGCAGTACAGCTCCTACTCTAACATGTGGTTGTCCATTAGGTGGAGTTGTAGCTTCACGAGTAATATCTGAGTGGAATAACTTTTTGGATTGAATTGGCATGATACTAGTAAGATCACTAGTTTTTGTACTTTCCGAAGAATGCATAACTACAGTAGGATCCAATATCGAACTACTATTTGTGGAAGTTTTCTGTTGTGCCATGATCACATCAATTTTTTGGTGTAGAACATCAATGACCGATTCTAAGTTTTCTATCCTTTTTGTTATATCGTTAAACATACTCTTGACCTACATATTTTTCATTGGAATAATCTTCTACTACTCACTCAGATAGTATTTTGTCTTGTACGGTACCATATAACCCCTTTAAGATGAATATATAGCAAATTCGGTTATAAAAGATAAGATAAGATAAAAATAATACAAATTTTAAGATATTTTATTTCTATCTTTTTTTTAAAAAAATTATCTAATTAGAATAAGAAGATAAGAAGTTAAGAATAATAAGATTATATAAAATAATCTAATTTTATATTTTTTAAAAAGATAATATTTAAAATATAATATCAAATTTATTATTATTTTAATACAAGATAAAGGGATAGTAATTTATGCTGTGGAAACTTGTTAAATTTTGGATATATTTTTATTTTTAATTTAAAGTTAAATGACCAATTATTGGTTATCATATTTAAATTATTAAAAGAGAATTAGTTGTGTGAAACATAATCTAATTCCTATATATAAACACTCAAGCATAGAACACTATTAACTATTTTTACTAAAACTAAAATTACAATCTAGTAGAGCAATAGAAGAAAAAGTAGTAGACGATCACATTGGATCTTCTTCGATGGAAATTAATGAAAATTCTCCGTTGAAACAAATACTACATGCAATAGAGGTAATATATCTAACTCATGATAAATTACAATGTTAATTATATATACCAATGCAAATTTTCTTTTTTATAATGTAGTCTTTATCCAAGAGAGTTGATGAGATGGAGAAGGCAATGTAGATGGCGAAGAACTCACTTGATAAATTAAACGCCCTTCAATGTAAAAATGATGAGAAGCATGAAAAATTCGACAATACGAACCTATATGAGATGAAGAATAAATCATGTGATGATGTAACAAAAAAAAAAACTCTTGCCCCTTGCAAATAAAGTCCGAACATTATGTGTTTACGGATTTATCCGACGAGAATAAGGACGTTGAGATTTTACACAATCTGCCACCATCGTTCTACAAAGGGACACAAACATGCCTGGATGGAGAAGAAAAATCGAAGCCAAAGTCAAGGTTCGGTATTCAAAGAAATAGAAAAACTAATAGAATTGTGCAAGAACTTCCGAGTACGTTTGTAAGGCAAAAGGACAAATTGGCAAGTGTCAATAATCCACCATCTATCCAAAACATGGTGTTTGCACGACCAGCTAAAATGCCAAAAATTGAGCACAAAGGTCAACTATCAAGCAAGATGGCGGAAATTAGAGTACGCAAAGGGCCTTTAACTTTCACCATAGATAAAGCATGGTTAA
This sequence comes from Arachis hypogaea, assembly GCF_003086295.3. Taxonomy (NCBI): domain Eukaryota; kingdom Viridiplantae; phylum Streptophyta; class Magnoliopsida; order Fabales; family Fabaceae; genus Arachis; species Arachis hypogaea. The sequence goes on along the minus strand of NC_092051.1, from coordinate 98,112,710 downwards.
CGACCTCTGCAAAACAAAAAAAATGGCTTTCAAGAACACTTCTATCACAAAGGTATTTGATTTAGTTAAAAATAATTTATTGGCATAGTATTCAAATACGTATATTGTGGATAACCTTTATGTTTGTGCAGAATCTTAACTGTTCATTCAAACCACCACAAGATATGAGGTTGAGTGAGGATTTGGTCAATATGGCTATGTACATCTTTGCTGCTGATAATGATATAGCGTGAGCATTTTTTTTATCTTTTATTTTTAATTTTTGTTCTCTCTGTGGCTAACGTGTTGGCTTTGTGTTAGAGAGAATTTGGTTCATATTCATGATACAAATGTAACACCCTCACTATCAGAAGTCACGCTTCCGGCTGTGCTACTCTGATAGTAAGAAGTATTACGACTACATTACATACTAAATACTAGAATAGGAGTCGGTGACTCGATACTGTATCGCTGATTTCTTTGAAAATCGGAAATAAATACTTTATTTTAAGAAAAATATAAGCAGGCATAGATTCATATACAAGACTCCTTACATAATAACTCATAATATAATATACATATAAAACATACAATTCCTATCCCTCTTACAAACTTGTAATAACAAAGACGAGAGAAGAAAAAAAACTAATTAATACAACAACATATAAACCAAACGCAGTATAACTCTTCTTAATGCTTCTTCATCCGGTTCCTGAAAAGGTAAAGCTATAGGGGGTGAGAACCTAACCACACGGTCTCACCACAGAGTTTCAAAGTTGTCATAAGAAGATATTCAATAAGAGAACTGTTTTCAAATTCAGTGATTATCATTGCCTTATGAATCCTTTTAAAATCTAATAGCTAATCGTTCAAAACCTTTTCAAAGAACCAACGTTTAGTATTTAAAGAAATCCAAAGTCTTTCTTTTCTCATAAGCAAATCTCAATCAGAAACCAACCACGCAATCAAACAACACAATCATTAATTCAGCACCAAAGTCCATTCTCAAATGTAACACGCCAGGACAAACACAGGCAAGACAGACAAGGAAAGCATAAGTAGGAAGCAGTTACAGCAAGTAGTTCAAGTAACAGTTAAGAACAGTTTAGCAATTAGGCAAACCAAAACAAGTTCAAACCCAAGCAAAGCATACAAATGCATATGATGCATGCCTGTCCTATGGCTGATGAGGCTCATCTGTCAGTTATCCAGCCAACCCGAAAAGTATGAATTGTCCTTAGACTGTCCCCCGACGTGCATCCCCAAGAGTCTATGCATAGTTTTTTCTCAAATAATCAATATTGCTCAATGGGGGTAACATTCTCGGGAATTTATATAGTGCCCGGTCACACTTACGTCGTAGGGTCAACAGAGTATCGAGTTTTCAACCTGGTACACGTGGTGGCAAGCCACGGCACTTAATCTAGGGAACCTCGTATCTCAGATATTTCAAATTCATAAGCCATGTGAATAATTCAAAGTTCATATCTCAACATTCTCAACATTCTCAACATCATAATCATTCTTCAATCCAAATCTCATTTCCAAATTCATTCAAAAACTATATTTCAAAGAAAATCCTCATCATCTTTCTTTCCATTCCGTTCATTATAAATCAATCTTAAAACATATAAAGTTTAAAAAAACAACCCTTTTTTAAATAATTACTTCAAATGAAACTTCCAATTTTATAAAATTTTGGTAGCATCTCCTCCAAAACTCGGACTCTGCCACCCTTTCCGGGTCCCAACCAAACCAAACCAAGTGCCTGTTAATCATTCAAATCATTTCTAATAACCATTTTCACAACAACCATACTCAATCCAAGGAAACTATAAAATCCAGAATCCAGTCAATGATTAAGAACTCTCGGTTTTCTCAAACAATTTCAAACCAAACCATTCCTCAAACCCTGTTCGAACCATTTTCAAAATAGTAAATTATTTTCAGTAAACGAACCGTTTTCAAATATCAAATCCTTTCCAAATTTGTTTTAAAATCGGATTCTGACATCAAATCAAATTTCAATATTAAATCTTTTCTAAAATCAAACCATTTCTAAAGTTAAACTAAATGCCAATAATAAATCTTCTCCGATAATTCAAGAAAAACCACTTTAACAATATTATTTAACTAATCAAAACACCCAACTTTCTCAATCGATCAATTTGTCAATCAAACTAATAACCTCGTTCATCCAAAATAACTCAATCCAATTCATAAGACTTACGAAATCACATAAATGTATTTCACGCATTAATATCGATTTATAACAACTTTGGAAAGAAAAACAAGTTTAAGAAAGACGTCCCTACATCAACTAGCTGAATTCACATAGGTTAAACATAGTAACTCCCTTCCTTTTTTGTTTTATGGTAGCAGCAGTGATTCCAATGTGACCGAAACGGTGGCAGCAGCACCAATTTTAATTTTTCAAACATACCTTAGCAGAACTAAAACAGAGACATACGCGGTCATAATTAAAAGATTATAGCAGAGGAATAAAATGGCAGCAGAGCAAGGATAAAGGAGTTACATATTCAGAAATAACAGAATTAAGATTGAAATTGGAAAAGGGCAGTTCTGATTCGAAGACAAGAACAGAGGAGGCTGTGGGGGATCCTTCTGGTGGCAGCTTGGACGGCGGCAGAGAAACTCGCGGTGACCATATATCCTGACACAGACAACCTTAGCAACCACTCTAACGGTTAAAATCGACTTAATAGACAAAGAAGCTGAAGCAAGGTTTAGAGTTTACCAAGCAAACAGGCTTCAGAGACAGTTTTCGGCGGCGGTAGCGGTGGCGTGGAGCTCCGGCGACGTAGAGGCGTAGCCAGAAGCTTCAGCAGCGGTGGATCTGGCGACGGTTCAGACGAAGACGGTGCCGACGACATGAGCGGCGACTGGGCACGGCGGCTGGACAGGTCTCGGTCCTCCCTGGTTTCTCTCTCTTTCTCACCTGGGGATCCTCTCTCTGCCTGTCGCTCTGCTTAACGGTGACAGACTCCGAGACGGCGGCGGCGGCGTCACGCGCAGCAGCAATCCATGATGATGACGATGGCGGCGCTGACTTCATGGGGAGAAAGACGGCGGCGACGGGCTTCATGGCAGAGACGACGATGATGACCAGAACCCGCGAAGACGACTACAGGTGCGACACAGTAGTGGTTTGTGAGGCGTGGTGCAGCGGCGGCGAGCTTCATCCGCGGCGAGGAACGGCAGAACAGCATTGTGTTTTTTTTCTCTGGCTCCCTCCTCCGCGTAGGTGCTAACAGCGATGGCGGCGAGCAGCCCGGGCCACCAGCGCTGGCCGTCCCCCTCCCCTCTCTTCCTTAACTTTGTTTCTCTCTCTCTCCCTCAACGTTTTCTTTTTTTTTTTTCTGCTGCTATGTCCCGGGTTTATGTTTGAGGAAGGAAGGGAAAGTTGAAAGGGGTGTGGCGGCTAAAGGGAAAAGGAGAGATTAGGATTAGAGTGATATTTTGGGGATTTATGATTTTGATAAAAATTAGATATAGAAATAATTTGGTAATTTTAATAAAATTGGAGCATAAAGTACTAATATTTGGAAAACTAATTTAACATTTAAAGTTAATTTAAAATATTATTTGTAGTATAAAAATTCTAATTGATTTTCAATAAATTACTCTAATTGAAAATTCATGATAATATAATTAATTTCTCTTTATCTTTAACTTAAAGTATCAAATGATATAAATTAAATTATTTAAAATCAAATCATATAAAATTTTTATTATTTCATAACTACCAATTTTATAATTTAAATATAGAAAATAATTATAAAATTAGACAAAATTATAATTTAAATAGCCAAACCTCATTATTTTTAAATTTCCAGAACTTTAAATCATAAATAGGAAAATAATCTATAGGTATAGAGTTTGGATAAAAACCTTAATTTATTTCAAGTCCAATTAATTGTCTTTAATTATTTTCAATAAAAAAATAATTTCTGAAATTAAATCCATAAATAAATATATAATTTGAGATTGATTCAAAATAGGCATTTTCAAAAATCTTGGGTCTTACATCTATCCTACCCCACTTATAAAAATTTTCGTTCTCGAAAATTAACTTAATACACAAAATACTAAAATAGTTTTGAATACTTTACTTTTGTATACTTTAGAAAAGTAGAAGTCTTGCCACATATATAAATATAATTTTCCAAATATTGGATGACTCGTAAAACTTAGATGTAAGGGAAAAGCATGGTCTAAAGCAAAAGTCAAGAGATGGTCCAAAATAAAAATGTTACAGGGAGTTATTATTTTACTAAAACTTGGAGCACAAGAGGGTGTAAGTGTTCAAGTTAGGTGTTTAAAAAAACAAAGGGGGTAACTAGGTGGCAAAAGTTTAAAAACAGGTTGACGTGAACAAACAGGATAACGTTTGCACATAGATTTCGTACCAACTTCAAAATTTCAACTTTCCAATTCTATCAGTCACTTCACAACCTCTTAACCGCCACAGGCATAATCATTTGCAAACTTTTACGAGGAACAAAACTACCACACTCCTCATAACGTTGCATACTTACCGCTTTCCCTTTTCACGTTTACGAACTGCATTCTAAAGAAACTAACGCTTTGCTTATTACGCCTAAAGGTCATACGTGACTCTAAAGCTATCTCCGAGTTTATTTGAAGGATATAACACCTTGGAAAAAGACAAGCAACAAGGACAAAATCCGCAAGAGCTTGAAAGAATTGTTGAGATCATAAATAAGCAGGTATGCATAAGGAATGAAGAGTGCCAAAAAGAAGATTAGTTCGGCAATCTCAAGAATGACTCTCGAATTAATGAAATCTGATAGGAATAATAAAAAGAAAAGTAGTGCATTAGTTTGAAATAAAATCAAGTCGAGTAAGGGAATATAAGGTTTACAGAAAAAAAATGCCTAAAACAAAAGATAAAGCTCACAGGACTCAATAGTAGGATTAAAAATACTTTTTGAATGCGTTGTTTATGAAGAACAAAAAACTTTTTGAGTTGCATACAATAAAACTTGGAAGAGAATTAAGTTGTATTACTTTAAAACAATTTTCCAAGTTATAGATAGAATATGTGAAGTTCGGAAATGAATTTCAATAAGGCTAAGGGCCAAAGGCAATTTTCTCAAAAAATTTTAAAGTTATTTTGGTCCTCATTTAAGCCAAACGGGAATATGGGTTACAACGAAGATAGAAGAAAATTTAAACTCTAGAAAAGAAAATTTGAGGTAAAAATTTCTGTAAACACATTTTCGGCGAAAGCAGGGTTCCGCGTATGCACGATAAGGTTTTTAGAATTTTACATAAAGAAGTGTACGCTAAGTCAAAACAACCTTATGAAGATTTAATAAATGGTTTTCAGTTACAATCAAGCAAGAAAAATTTAGTTTGAAACTTCTTCAAAAAGAATTCAAAACTTCTTTAAAATAGTTCAAAACAAGACTCCAAAAGTATACTTGAAATTACCACCTTCACAAGAATATCCAAGAGATTAAGGTGCACTTAAAAAGAATTCAGCCCATATGAGAAAGGATCTTTAAATCAAGGGAATTTAAACAAAATTCACTAGGCTTGGAATATCAAACAAGTTTTCAATTGATCCAAAGGAATAAAAACGCGCAAGGAAAGACAATTCAATCAATAGAAAATTCTCAAGAAAGAACCTTTGACTAAAGAAAGACAGTTAAGAGGGTAAACGGTGCATTAGATAGAAACAAATTCAAGCTGACTCGGATGAATGTGAGATTCATAAGAGAAGGAAAATTAAGACTAACAGTGACGTTCACAAAAGTAAGAGAGTAATTAAATACAGAGTCAAATATGACATCCATAAAAGTGAAAGGCTCAAAAAGGAATTGGTCCGTTCTTGAAAGGGAAGATATGAACCCAACATTTTTAAAAGAGCAAAGAATGCTTAATTAATGTGTTATGCTAAACCAAATTCAAATTAAAAATAGATCAGGTAAAGTTTATTAAACGAAAATCAACTAGAAAGAGACAAAATCTTCCTTTGAAGAGTATCTAAATACATAATCAAGAAAAAATATTCATAAAAATTGTAATATAGTTGTTAGAAAATCAAGTTGCATACATATATTTTAAAATAAGTATATTTTCATAAACCAGTAAAAGAACTAGCGAGGTATTAGGAGTAATTAGTTTTTAAACAATTTTTCAAAATTTCATATAAAGAAAGTTATATCGAATCAAAAACAATTTTATAAGGGCTTCAAGAACAATGATTGTAAATATAGTCAAGTAAGAGAAAGACTAGCTTTTGAAATTTCTTTTAAAAGAATCCTAAACTTCTTTTCAAAAGGTTTAAATTAAAAATTCCATATGTAATCTTAAAATTGTACCCTAATAAGGATATCCAGAATGCACTAGAAAGGAAGGTCAACTTGCTTGCAAGAAAGGAACTCAATTCAAAGGAAATCAAGCAGGATTCATAAAATTGGAAATAACGAACAAATTTTTAGGTGATTCAATGAATTACAAAATTTACAAAGAGGTACAACTCAATCGATAATGATTTCTTAAAAATTTTCAAAGTGCTTTTTGATGTATCAAAGAATTCAAAAATACATCAAGGAACACATGAGTCAAGATAAAGGATTTTGAACAAATGAGGCAGTTATTTCGAGGAATTTCAAACAGACATATACAGTTAAGATAAAAAAGAATGTATACGAACAAGAGGGAAGGATTGGAAGGTAATCCGATTACTCTCCAAGAAAAGAATCGCAAACAAGAACCTCAAGGCATAACAAGAAGGAACAAGTCACATGACATCCGCAGAGTTCGACACCTAACCAAGTAACTTCGAGAAATAGTTTCTAACATTTCCAAAAACCCGTGACTCGTGTTATCTATGACTCGCATATCGTCTATGATAACCCATTAGTGCTTTCATATACATAATTCACTAGTGTTAAACCGGCCAAACTTAATACCAGGAGTTATGCAATGCAAGACTAATGACGTTAATCAATAGACCGTCATGTGCATAAAGCTCTAATTCTCGTTATCTGAACGAGACCTATTACATGACAAACACTCAGTGTATGCAATTGAAGCATAGTCGGTCCATTCCTTAGGCTCTACAGGAAGGACCGCTCTGATACCATAATGTAACACCTTCACTATCAGAAGTCACGCTTCCGGCTGCGCAACTCTGATAGTAAGAAGTATCACGACTACTTTACATACTAAATACTAGAATAGGAGCCGGTGACTCGATACTGTATCGCTGATTTCTTTAAAAATCGGAAATAAATACTTTATTTTAAGAAAAATACAAGCAGGCAAAGATTCATATACAAGACTCCTTACATAATAACTCATAATATAATATACATATAAAACATACAATTCCTATCCCTCTTACAAACTTGTAATAACAAAGACGAGGGAAGAAAATAAACTAATTAATACAACAACATATAAACCAAACGCAGTATAACTCTTCTTAATGCTTCTTCATCCGGTTCCTGAAAAGGGAAAGCTATAGGGGGTGAGAACCTAACCACACGGTCTCACGACGGAGTTTCAAAGTTGTCATAAGAAGATATTCAATAAGAAAACTATTTTCAAATTCAGTGATTATCATTGCCTTATGAATCCTTTTAAAATCTAATAGCTAATCGTTCAAAACCTTTTCAAAGAACCAACGTTTAGTATTTAAAGAAATCCAAAGTCTTTCTTCTCTCATAAGCAAATCTCAATCAGAAACCAACCACGCAATCAAACAACACAATCATTAATTCAGCACCAAAGTTCATTCTCAAATGTAACACGCCAGGACAAACACAGGCAAGACAGACAAGGAAAGCATAAGTAGGAAGTAGTTACAACAAGTAGTTCAAGTAGCAGTTAAGAACAGTTTAGCAATTAGGTAAACCAAAACAAGTTCAAACCCAAGCAAAGCATACAAATGCATATGATGCATGCCTGTCCTATGGCTGATGAAGCTCATCTGTCAGTTATCCAGCCAACCCGACAAGTCTGAATTGTCCTTAGACTGTCCCCCGACGTGCATCCCCAAGAGTCTATGCATAGTTTTTTGTCAAATAATCAATATTGCTCAATGGGGGTAACATTCTCGGGAATTTATATAGTGCCCGGTCACACTTACGTCGTAGGGTCAACAGAGTATCGAGTTTTCAACCTGGTACACGTGGTGGCAAGCCACGACACTTAATCTAGGGAACCTCGTATCTCAGATATTTCAAATTCATAAGCCATGTGAATAATTCAAAGTTCATATCTCAACATTCTCAACATTCTCAACATCATAATCATTCTTCAATCCAAATCTCATTTCCAAATTCATTCAAAAACCATATTTCAAAGAAAATCCTCATCATCCTTCTTTCCATTCCGTTCATTATAAATCAATCTTAAAACATATAAAGTTTAAAAAAAAAACCTTTTTTAAATAATTACTTCAAATGAAACTTCCAATTTTATAAAATTTCGACAGCATCTCCTCCAAAACTCGGACTCTACCACCTTTTCCGGGTCCTAACCAAACCAAACCAAGCGCCTGTTAATCATTCAAATCATTTCTAATAACCATTTTCACAACAACCATACTCAATCCAAGGAAACTATAAAATCCAGAATCCAGTCAATGATTAAGAACTCTCTGTTTTCTCAAACAGTTTCAAACCAAACCATTCCTCAAACCCTGTTCGAACCATTTTCAAAATAGTAAATTATTCTCAGTAAACGAACCATTTTCAAATATCAAATCCTTTCCAAATTTGTTAGAAAATTGGATTCCGACATCAAATCAAATTTCAATACTAAATCTTTTCTAAAATCAAACCATTGCTAAAGTTAAACTAAATGCCAATAATAAATCTTCTCCGATAATTCAAGGAAAACCACTTTAACAATATCATTTAACTAATCAAAACACCCAACTTTCTCAATCGATCAATCTGTCAATCAAACTAATAACCTCGTTCATCCAAAATAACTCAATCGAATTCATAAGACTTACAAAATCACAAAAATGTATTTCACGCATTAATATTGATTTATAACAACTTTAGAAAGAAAAACAAGTTTAAGAAAGACGCCCCTAGTTAAACATAGTAACTCCCTTCCTTTTTTGTTTTATGGTAGCAGCAGTGATTCCAATGTGACCGAAATGGTGGCAGCAGCACCAATTTTAATTTTTCAAACATACCTTAGCAGAACTAAAACAGAGACATACGCGGTCATAATTAAAAGATTATAGCAGAGGAATAAAATGGCAGCAGAGCAAGGATAAAGGAGTTACATATTCAGAAATAGTAGAATTGAGATTGAAATTGGAAAATGGTAGTTCTGATTCGAAGACAAGAACAGAGGAGGCTGTGGGGGATCCTTCTGGTGGCAGCTTGGACGGCGGCAGAGAAACTCGCGGTGACCATATATCCTGACATAGACAACCTTAGCAACCACTCTAACGGTTAAAATCGACTTAATAGAGAAAGAAGCTGAAGCAAGGTTTAGAGTTTACCAAGCAAACAGGCTTTAGAGAGAGTTTTCAGCGGCGGCAGCGGTGGCGTTGAGCTCCGGCAACAGTTTAGACGAGGATGGCGCCGGCGACATGAGCGGCGACTGGGCACGGCGGCTGGACAGGTCTCGGTCCTCCCTGGTTTCTCTCTCTCTCACCTGGGCATCCTCTCTCTGCCCGTCTTTCTGCTTGACGGCGACAGACTCCGAGACGGCGACGGCGGCGTCACGCACAGCAACAATCCATGATGATGACGATGGCGGCACTGGCTTCATGGCGAGAAGGACGGCGGCGATGGGTTTCACGGCAGAGACGACGGTGACGACCGGAACCCGCGAAGACGAGGACAGGCACGACGCAGTAGTGGTTCGCGAGGCGTGGTGCAGCGGCGGCGAGCTTCATCCGCGGCGAGGAAAGGCAGAACAACGTTGTGTTTCTTCTCCTCTGGCTCCCTCTTCCGCGTCGGTGCTAACAGCGATGGCGGCGAGCAGCCCGGGCCACCAGCGCTGGCTGTCCCCCTCCCCTCTCTTCCTTAACTCTGTTTCTCTCTCTCTCCCTCAACGTCTTCTTTTTTTTCTGCTGCTATGTGCTGGGTTTCTGTTTGAGGAAGGAAGGGAAAGTTGAAAGGGGTGTGGCGGCTGAAGGGAAAAGAGGAGATTAGGGTTAGAGTGATATTTTGGGGATTTAGAATTTTGGTAAAAATTAGGTATAGAGATAATTTAGTAATTTTAATAAAATTGGAGTATAAAGTATTAATATTTGAAAAACTAATTTAACCTTTAAAGTTAATTTAAAATATTATTTGTAGTATAAAAATACTAATTGATTTTCAATAAATTACTCTAATTAAAAATTCATGATAATATAATTAATTTCTCTTTATCTTTAACTTAAAGTATTAAATGATATAAATTAAATTATCTAAAATCAAATCATATAAAATTCTTATTATTTCATAAATACCAATTTTATAATTTAAATATAAAAAATAATTTAATAATTATAAAATTAGACAAAATTCTAATTTAAATAGCTAAAACCTCATTATTTTTAAATTTCCAAAACTTTAAATCATAAATAGAAAAATAATCCATAGGTATAGAGTTTGGATAAAAACCTTAATTTATTTCAAGTCCAATTAATTATTTTTAATTATTTTCAATAAAAAATAATTTCTGAAATTAAGACCATAAATAAATATATAATTTGAGATTGATTCAAAATAGGCCTTTTCAAAAGTCTTGGGTCTCACAACTGCAACTAGAGAAGATCTGTTCTGTCTCGTACCTGGAAAGCAAGTGTCTGAACTGGTAATAAAGCTGATGACATTGAAGATAACATCAAATATTAGCATGACCAAATTAAAAAAATGTTTGGTCCCTTCCACCATCATTTACGGTAAGTCAAAATCTTGATTTTCTCAATTTAACTAAGTAAAATAAATAATCATTGTGCTCAAACATTCCTAGGATGACGTGTCGTTACATACGGAGGATCATGACTTACTGGAAAAATATGCACATTATATGCCACCAACCCGTGACCTTCGATTTGTAAGTTCTCATTAATTATTGGAATATTTTTATTATAATAAAAGTACTCAAAATTTTACTTATACATATTACATCCTCTTTGTTATACAGATATATGTCCCAATCAAGGAAAATGATGATCACTGGTATCTAATAGTAATGAGCATTCCTAACAAAATACTTTATCATTTAGACTCTCACCGTAAGGTTGAAGATGATGAACCACACAAGCATCATATTAGAAATACAGTAATTTCTCCTACTATAGAAACAAGGCTAATAATAACATTACTTCGAATAATAAAGCACACTATTCTTATTACAGGGAGTGGCTCTTTCTGAAATAATATTTTCAGAGAAGTATGCAGAATGTGGTATACAAGAAATAGTGAGTTTCGAGGGTTGGGAAGTCCGTAGTGTAATAGGTATTCCTAGGTGCACAAATAGGTAATTATTCAAATTGTTGGTTATTTAATTTAATATATATATATATTTATATATATATATATATATATATATATATATATATATATATATATATATATATATATATATTGTTTTCGACTTCCTTATGTTGTATTGCATGATACGTTTTCACACAGTAATGATTCAGCTGTATGGGTTATGCAATGGATGGATGTGCAACAGGAATTCACTCCTGTGGTCCCTCCAAAGTGGTCCCTCCAAAGGTAACTTTTAACATAGACAATTTCGCTCTTTAATTACACTAATACATGTGTTAACGTTTGGTAACATAAGTTACAGCTGCATGAGGAAATGAGTAGAATCTATTTAGCATTGGATTTTGTCACCAGAGATTGGAATAAGATACGGGCAGATGTTAACGAGAGGTTTCAATCATGGTGGCTTATGATATACCCATAACATCTTTACTTAAATTGGGAAGAATTATTTATGTCTTATTGTTAGACTTACTAAAATAGACGAATTTATTTATTAACTATGTTTTATTACTCTCATTTTGTATCGCTTTTTCGTTATCCTACTAAGAACCTATAATTCTGAATAAAACTCAAAATCATCAATGCTATTTACCTCATTTTTGTTCAATTTTTCTATGATGTGCTCTTCTTCATTAAAATAAAAAAATAAACTGCATAATATATATTTCACAACTAAAACAACAAAATTACTTGAATTATTGAAATTTAGATAATAATGATTCGTTCACTAATCATGCTCATTATTCGGTTATATGGTTCTTCTTTTCTAATGACCTAATTATAACATTAAAAGTAGTGTAAGAATTCTATTAAAAACTCATGCTTGATTTTCTGCCATTAAGTATAGCAATGGTTTGACAAAAATAGAGAAAGTATACAAAATAAAAACCCCAGAATGAAGTGAACCATAATACTGGGCAACATGCAAGGATAGAATTCCGGACGAAAAGTATGTATTATCACTGGAGGAAGCAGAGATGGTTCGACCCAGGGAGCACGTGACCATCTTAACATACTTCAGGATTAGGTACCATGTGATGCAAGCCGCAAAGACATTGGTGAACAAAAGGTATGATCCAGAAGTGATTGATATCAGGTCCTTGAAGACATTTGACCTTCACACAATTGGGAAGTCAGTGAAGAAGACTCATTGGGTGCTGATAGTGGAAGAGTGCATGAGGACAGGTGGAATCGGTGCAAGTCTCACAGCTGCCATCAATGAGAATTTCAACGATGATTTGGATGCTCCAATTATGTGCTTATCTTCTCAGGATGTGCCAACCCCATATATTCCGGAACGCTGGAGGAATGGACCGTGGTTCAACCTGCTCAGATTGTCATTGCAGTTGAGCAGCTTTGCCAATAAACTATTGTTCTATTGATCAGGATTTCATTTTGCTATAGCTACAGCAACAACCTTCATTCCAATCTTTTACTTTTAGTTTTCTCCCACAACATAAACTTTGGATATTGGTTGCAATTTTTGTTTTCTTCTTTTGATATTGCTTTCAATTTGTTGCCAAAACATTTTATTTTATTGAAAATAGGGGTAGTTATTAAATGTGAGAAAGTAATCCATCATCCATGCTAAGATGTTATGTTATGCACCTCATTCTGAGAAAGAAATAATTCTATAATAATATTTCCTTATGTTTATACAAATTAAAGTGCATATGAAATTATTAGAATAGATAGCATTGATGGCAAATTGGCAATTTTCATGCCACGCTGACAATGACCAAGATAACTACAAATGAAGTAGCTCTGTCCTGAGCGAAGCTAAGTTTGATCATTTTCTGACCAATGCACTGTGTCTCCAAATTCCCTTCCGATCTTTGGAATTGGAATGCATAGCTCGAAAAAAGACTTGTCTACTTCCATCACGTTGTGCATCCTAAACATGTAATTGAATTCTGCATGTGTATAACTAAAAATTAAATGAATGAATGAAGAAAAATAAAAAGGAAAAGAGGATAATGGTGGATGTTGCTGACCAAGTACATCACCAGCCATGAAAGTCTTTCCATAAGGCCAGTTACTAACGTTGAAGGACCAACCACGTGAACAAAAACTGCCTAAGTACACACATTATTACAGTGACATTTACATCATTTACTATGCATAGTGAAGCTCTAATGGATCAAATAAAAAGGTAGACATCCCACCAATTTCACTGTTGTCAAATATTAGAGAACCAAAGTTTAGGTCCCTAATCTTGATATACAATATCAGAAGAAGAAAAGCCAAGCAGGACTTCAAACTCTGGTTCATAATAGTAAATAGCAATGGTCCAACATGTAGTGAACATAATATTTGAATAGATCAATGTGACAAAGAACACAACAAATTCACTAACAAATGAAGGATAGCAAATTTTTCTTTATTCATTTCTATGATGGAATAAAAAAGAAATAGCTTCACATTTCTATGATGCCATAACAAGAGTACAAACTTCAGCCTTTAGTCATAAACACGAACAACAACAACCATCGCAAAAGCTGAATTCCAATAAGATTAAATGAAACAAAAATAAATTAAAAAAAATACCAATCCCAAATAAAATAAAAATTGGAGAATACCAGAAACTTAAACCATTAACTATACCTTATTACAGCACTTCATTGCTACTGTACGAAGCATTCTCATCATATACCTACAATATCAGCAATATAATATCATTAGTACTAGCTAATAAGGTGCAACTAAAACTTTGTCATACCTCATTATTAAAAATACTTACCAATGAGTCATCTTCAATGTTTATGTGATCATCCGAGTCATTATCAAATGTGTCATTTCCACGGCCTTCTAACTGTGAAATTCCGCGACGAACACGACAAGTTGTTCGATTGTGGCCCTCTATGCCACACTGTCCACATCGATGTTTTCTTTTATTGGACTGCAAAGCCCCCCCTTTTGTCCTACATTTTCTTGGGTCCCTTGGCATGCTATGTCCCAGATCATTGGTTGCACGCCCAACTCCAGAAGCATTCACTTGCACATCATCTCTTACACTATCAACATCATTGACCAACTCTTTTTGTGCAGCATCTTCCTCCTTAAATTGTTTCAATAAATTCATAGCCATGTCCCGTGTAAAGATAAATCTCTCGTTATCTCGGCAAGCAAAGTTAGCTAGTTGTCTAAACCAATCCATCAAATAACCGTATTGACTTAGCATCAAAGAATCCCAATGAAGCCCGACCGCATTTTGCAAACCTACTTTGGTAGTCTTGGTCCACCAAGGCAAGACTAATGACCTTGGCAACTCTTCTATATCTTCATGCACCAAGACGCAAACTATGTGTTCACAAGGTATGCCAAATGATTCCATTCTCATACATGAACAATTGAATTCCATCTCAATGTCACAACAGAATACACGCCACATCTTATTTGGCGTTTGGTCCAAACCGACAGAGTAAATCACATAAGAGCCAGTTTGCCTCATATTTATTACCTTCATTGATGCAGCCCGTACAAGGATTGGTTGGAACATATGAAATATTGATAGGGTGTAAACATTGGCAGCACTCATCTCTAACTGTTGAAAACAAGTCTGCATATTGGGTCTCCCATTCACAGATGCGAGGTCAGCCTGGACCTCTTTCCACCTTATATGGTCGACACATCGATTAAAGTGTTGAATGAACTCAACCAAATTGTACCTTGAATTGACATACTTTGCAATGATTGAGTTTAATCCCTCGCACCGAGAAGTAGTCCGAAAACTAGCAAAAAACTTCCCTCTTATATGTGCAGTTGCCCATGAATGTCTCTTTTTATACATATCTAGGACCCAATTCTTTTTTTCGACGCCAAATCCCTCAACCATTTCAAACCACTTTTGACGAAATACATCAATTTCATAGTCGCCTAGCATACACTTTTTAAACATGGACGTAAACTGGGGCTTGCCAATGTTACTTGTTGTATTGCGAATCAGATGCCGTGCACATAATCTATGATGTACATTAGGAAACTCTTTCTCAATGGCGAACTTCATTGATAGATCACCATCCGTGATAACCAAAACATGTGCTTTCCCATTCATTGCCACCTTCAGTTGTTGTAGCAACCACCTATACGTGTCTTTTTCCTCATCGCAAATTAAGGCAGCAGCAAAGATAATTGTTTGATTGTGATGATTGACACCAGAAAATACCACCAATGGACACATATATTTATTCCTTTTATAGGTAGTATCAAAAGCCAGCACATCGCCAAATAATGAGTAATCTGCCATACTGAGACCATCGCACCAGAATAAATTGCGCAAGGTACCATCGGCATCCATGTGATGATTAAAATAGAGAGAAGGGTCGTTTGTTGCTTGATCTTCTAGATACTTCAAAGCTGCATATGCATCATTGGGTAATTGGCGCCTCTGCTTTGCTATTTTATTGTACATGTCCCTTTGCGTGAAAGAGAGATACTCATAGCCACCTGCCTGATTTGCTAATGCCCGATATATCTACCCAACACTAATCCCACCCTTTTTCATGTTAACCATGTGGCCAATATCAGCCTCGGACATGAATCTATGCCCACGAAGCTATCCATTCAACCGAGGATCCAGAAGCGGATGATTGTGTTCATCAGAAAAATAAGAAATAAACTAACGACCACTAGGTGCATCTAGACGAATCTCCATCATTGCACTGTAGCCACACCTTGTCTCGGGAGTAGGTTTTTCTCTTAGAGTTTCCAATGCCATAATTATTTTGCAGTCTAAATTCTTTGCGATGACATACAAAATTCTTCAACTTAAGTACGCCCGCACGACTCTTAAATATATATATCTTTCATCAAATAGTTTACTTTTATTTAATTTATTTTAATTTTAGTTATAAACTCACTCATTCTTAAATTAATTATATTTTTATTTAACAATAATTATAAACTCACTTATTTTTTCTTTTCATAATTATATAATATATTAATATTATTTTTAATAAATACATATAGAAATTTTTTATTTTACTTATATTCAATTAATTTTAATTTTAAAGTCACTCATTTTTAAAACAATTATATTTTATTTAACTATAAATTTTATTAATATATATATATATATATATATATATATTAAAAAGATAAAAAAATTATTAACCATAATTTATTTTTTATTTTTATGATTATATGATATCTATTAATATTATTTTTTCAATAAATACTTGTAGTATATAATAATAGGTAAAGACTCACATGCAGTTATCTTCATATGAAGTTAATAATTGAAAATCGTTAGATGATATTTAGTTAAACTTGTCAAATCATCTAATTGTTTTTAAATATCAACTTCACATAAAAATTAACTGTATGTAAGTTTTTACTTATAATAATATAATAATACAATAAATATAAATTAATTAATAAAGTATTAAAATTTGAAAAATGATAATTATTTTTATAAAAACAAAATAAAAGTACTTATAATAAAGAAAAAATAATTAAATTTTACATAATTATTTAATTATACCGGGTTAACCGGTTTGACCAGTAACCTACCGGTTGAACCAGTAATCCAGTGACCCAGTAACCTCACCGGTTCGATCACCGATTCGATTCTGACAACTATGGTCATAAGACAATATTAAACAAATTGAAAAAAGAAATACCAGCCAAATTAACATGATTTAACATATATATATCATGAATTGGATATTTGTGTATTTTATTTTTGATATATTAGCTTGATTGTTATGTAACAGGTACCTTCCACACCATATACAAAATTCTTGCCCATAATGGAGAGCGAAAGACTTAGAAAGGATCCCTTTTATATATTCAACAAGGTCCTATTCCATTTTTAATCTTTTATGTACTGCATAGCCACTGATTCCTGAAATCTCTTTAGAACACAAATTACTAACATTTAAACATGTTTTGCAAAATGCCCCCATTTTAGTGTCACATAGGATACTCTAATTACATGGCAACACTCTTAGTCCATAATAGTATAAGCTCATATGCTGCATAAACTCATGGTCCATACAGTTGCTTTTATAGTAGTACTCTATCCATACTAGCAGAACAACTTCTTGCTTTAACAACCATCTAGGACTCGTTTCATTTGCATCAATCTGCCCTTTAGCCCTTTATGCATTATCATAAAAAGAATGCTCTTTTTGTTTAGCACAAGAACATCAAGTATCTCTAGTTAAGATATGTATCAGATATATCAAGCAAATCGAAAATATTATGAAAAGTAGTTGAGTTCTTAATTACAATGAATACAATTTAATTTTAGATGTCTACACTGAATTGAAGGAAATCTCTTTTTCGATTCAACCCACACTTTCATAATACAGTATTCAGATACTAACAACTTGAACTCAAATACTAACCACTTGAACAAATTATTCAAATACCAATTTAGGATACAGTAAGCAAATAACAAAACATTAAAAAACCACACAATTTGAACAACAGTCAATGGTTTTGATGGATAATAATGAAAACTTGGTGCTGAATTTCATAGAATTGTCACTTCCTAAATGTATATCTTATCAAAATTCATGCTGGAGGATTCATTCTATACAATAAGCACCAAAAGAAAGTAATGGAATAGATCCAATAAATTACTATGGAAAGTCAGATTACAAGCTTACCACCTAATGCATCCTTTTATAACCACCTAGCACCTTTACGCAACTTCCAATTTCACAATCAATTTTCTTTACTATGTGGTCACCTCTGTGCATGAAAAACAAACAAATTCAATCACAACAGAAATCTTAAATTTAATTTGATAAAGCTTTAATTTCAACAGTCTTAATTTTTTTAGAGCAGCAATTGATATAAGATTCAACAGAGTCATAAGGGTGCACTTAATATATTCACAAAAGTAGCTAATTATGAGATTAAATTCTTTTGATAATTTTTTTAATGTTATATTCACAAAACAAAACCACTCATATAAGAGTACCATTCTCTTGACATTAAGAATCAATTTTACTGGAAAGATAAAGTACCAAAATCTAAGTTAACATTATAGTTTTTAACATTGTAATGTACTACTAGTATAATTGAATCAAATATTGATGACCGGTTTTCACTTTTCATTTTTCACTTACATATGATAAACCATGATAATTCATTTAGGATTTATGATTTGTTAGTTTATCATCTTTATCATACATGTATACAATAGATACAAAGTTACATCAAAACTAGAAGATATTGATTTTGACATGTATGTAATTCTAAGGATAAATTATATAAATAAATTAATCTAACTCTAGTATTACCTAATTATTCTAAATGAGAAATTTGATTACATTTTTGTCCTTTTTAAATTTATATAAATTGTTGTAGTCAGCAATGATTTCAATTTTATATAACTCTCTGAACCTTGCTAAATTATGACAACTTGGCATAATTTGTGTCTTTGCTATTGTTCCTTGTAAATTGTTACTATGCCAAGCACAATTTTATCTCAAAAAATGTCTCTTAGTAAATTTTAATTACAAATAAGCAAGTCTTTTTGCACCAAGTGAAGACAGTAACATGAATAGAATGCAGTATCTTAAAAGTTACCATCAGAAAAAATAAATAAATCCAGAAATAAACTTAACCTTACATAGTTGCATTTCCAATTCCTTTACACGAGCAGCAAGTTGTTTCTTTTCAAGCTCTTGTGTCCGACCAATGGATACAAGGTGAGCACCAACCTCCTAATGCAAAAATATTAATTAGAAGCATTAAGCACACAATAACTCATCAAAACACCAAACCTCAATTATAAATTAGATACTGAAATCATAAAAGCACTTTAATTATTGCTACATACACAGCTCCTTTTAAGTGCAGTTCCTAGGCATCAACAGCATTGCTCATGAGCTTTTCGAAAATTTTCTATGAATAGAATTTTGTCATTCATGAATAGATTAAATCCACGGCATAATTGAGTCAGAGTAGAACACCTATTTGATATTTAAAAGATTAGAACCCTTATAAATTAGGTCCAAAAGCTAATATATTCTCATATGCTATCTGAATGATCAATATACCAGTGTGGCCTAACTCTTACTGCAGAAAAACAAGAGTTATTGACCAAACAGCAGAACACGACTAACCAATATATAGATACAGGGAATTTCCTCAATTCATGGACTTATATTGTCCTTTGACCAATAAATGACAAAGAACTATGCAAAACCTCTAAGTGGAACCTAAGCAATACAAGCATGGTAACATGAAAAAAGGGGATTAGCATATTTCTTTTAAAATCCACCGGTGTATTTGAAAAGTATTATATGATCCACAATCTCACATCGTGATGATAAATTTCACAAATAAAAAACTTTTCATACCATGCAAATAAAAAAATCATTAACTGAAAGATGCTAGTGAGATGTGCAGCAGAGGAAGAGGAAGAGAGAAATGCAGGAATTGAAATTGTATGAAAATCCTAATGGACCATTTCTTCTCTGAATGCTTCTAATGTGAGAATGAAAAGAAGCAGGGCGCGGCGGCGGAAGCAGGGCGTGGCGGCGACGGAGGCGTGTTGCGGCGATGGCGGAGGCGTACAAAACTTGCAGCAGAGGAAGAGCATGAGAATGGCAGGGATTGAAGTTGGATGAAAATCCTAGCTGCTTCTCTTCTCTAAATGCCTCTGTATTTGAAATCAAAAAGAAGGGGGAGGGCAGAGTTAGGATTTTTCAATCCGCACTCTATTTCGGAAGGAGATTGCTTCAATCTCGTTGATGCTCTCCAAGAAGTCTAATCTCTGTCAGTTTCTCATATCCAAAAAAAGGGAATGGAGACAAAGTTAAAAAACCAATAATTGGAGGGATCAAAATGTAATTAGTAACTTTTTCAAAAAAAAATGTGGTATATTTTGTAATTATTTTTATGAAGGTTAATGATACTCCTACAAAAATGTTGGAGTAAGGAATCCATGGCCTAAAATTAATTAGTAGAAAATAAGCAAAGTCTAAAAAGTTCCTTTATTAGTCCTGAGAAATGCGAATGGTTTGTGATGTGTGTGACTACGGTGGCTAATTTTTTTTATATGAAAAGAAACATAGAAGTTGATGTTAAAATGAATGTGTATAAAATAATTACATTAATATAATATCAATTACAAGAAATAGATAGCGATTTATTTTTTTGATTTTTTAAAATTCATAACATGCAAAATATAGGTTATATTTAGTGTTTTAATTTTTTTTATAAACGGCAACCTGCACATGCGTTTTATCTATGTACCTTTTTATTTTTTTAAACTACAAAATATAGGTTGCGTTTTAAATTTTTTTTGAAAGTTGCAAAATATAGTTTGCGTTTTAATTAAAAAATATATTTTAATCGAGAATTTTATCTATAAATACTATTATCAATTTCTCCGTCTTTCATACTTCAGTTATATTTCTCTATCTTTCACACTTGTGAGTTTTTTTGACAATTAATAGTGTCAAAAAGGTTGGGTGAGGTAAAGTTTTGGTTATGGAAGGTATTGTAAATTTGTGGGTGTGTTATAATGGTGAGATTATACAATACACACACGAAAGAGTGACTTTTGTTTGTGAATGTTCGTTTTCCTTTGCTATTCCATGCACCATGAGTTTTGTAAAGTTGCAAAATAGTCTTTGTAAACATACAAAGTCACATTTCAAAGAGAGTGAGCAACATTTTATATAAGAATCTTGTACAAGTATTTGGTGGGCTGATACAGTTTCAAATCACTCACAAATGCATGTATGCAACAGATGTTCTATATTTATCAACAAACCCGATTTCACGTGCTGAGATAGAGTTGTACGTTAAGTTTGAATAGCATTTGGGGCTGGATGTAGTTGGCGAGGAGGTGAATATGGATGAGCTCGTGGATAATAACAAAAGTGAAGAGGAGTTCGAAGCTAACTACAAAGTCGATGACGAAAACAATGACGGAGACAAGGCAGGCAATCTGGTGGTGCAAATGAAGCAGATGCACTTGTCAACCAGCACCACTTTGGTGTTCCGTCTTTTATGCGAACTCTGAATCTCGCAGCCATGCATGCCCCAAAATATTCTGAGTATGCGAATTGCGAATATGGGTATGTTATGTTTATTAATTAAAGTTATAACTACCATTTCTTTATTTAGCCTTAACCGACTAACGGTGCTTCGCATTTCGTAGGTGAAGGCAATGTTGCGGTGAAAGATGATGAATTTAGTGTCGGAATGGAATTTGGTTATAGAGAGCCAGTATCTCTGTAATAAAAATTTACACTATCTCTAAAGGAGTTGATTACATTATGTATGAGTTTGAGCCGCAAACATTCTATGCAAAATGCAAGGGGTATGGTACAGAGTGCGTTTTGCCTATCCAAGCTAGCTTGATTCAAAATGAAGGTTGTTAGGATATCAGGAGATACAATAGCAAACACACGTGAACCATGGGGATGATTTCACAATATCATGCCAAGTTGGACTCAGACACGATTGCAGATGCTATTAGGCCGTTGGTTGAAGCAGACTCATCGATAAAGGTGAAGTCTATTATTGTGAAAGTTCAATCCAGGTTCAACTACATTGTAAGTTATCGCAAGGCTTGGTTGGCAAAGCAGAAATCTGTCGCAAAAGTTTTCGGTGATTGAGAAGTTTCTTGCTAGACTCTGCCAGTGTGGTTAAAAGTAATGGCTGCTAAGATATCAAGGTCTCGTGTTCAAATAAAAATTATCCCTGTTTATGGTGAGAGTGAGGAGGTGAATGGTCTAAGAGTTCTCCATCGGGTATTTTGGAGCTTTTATCCGTGTATTACAGTATAGACACTGCAAGCCATTGGTGTAGGTTGATGGCACACATCTTTACGGAAAATATAAAGGTGTATTTTTAGTTGTAGTGATACAAGACAGAAACCAAAACATTGTGCTGATTTCTTTTACCATCGTGGAGGGTGAAACAGCAGATACGTCGGAGTTTTTCCTTACTAATTATTGAAGGTATGTTGTTACTCGAGATGGCGTGGGCATTATTTCCGACCACCATAACTCTATTGATGCAGCAATAGCTCACAGTAATGGTGCATGGTCACCACCAAGAGCGTGGCACATGTTCTGCATCAATCACATCGAGTCCAACTTCTTAAGGAGGTTCAAGACTCTATACTTAAAACTCGTAGTTAACACAGATATTTGAATATGCTATTATGGTCCTATTGTTAGTAATTTGTGGTGGCTGCTTATGATTATATGGTTTGTTTTACAAGCTATTCTAGGACAGAGTAGGAGTACAACAAAAAATACCAAAGGCTTAAAAAGTAGGCTAAGGCATATACTCGATCGTGCGATGAGATCAGTGTTGAGAAATGGGTGTTGGCATTTGACAGGGGTCATCGTTGGGGTCATACGACAACGACTTTGGTAGAGTGCATAAATTCTGTCCTTAAGGGTACGGGCAACCTTCCTGTGACTATCATCGTTAGGTCTACTTTCTATCGGTTAAATGAATTATTTACTCAAAAAAGCTTCGAGGCTCATGAGTGCGTTCACAACAAATTCACGTATTCAGAATTTGCCACCAAACGAGTTGAGGAAAGTTTTCGATATGCAGGAAACATTGTTGTCAACTAGTTCGACAGGCGCAATGAGATGTTTGAGGTTCGTGAAATGCGAGATGGTTCTATATACAATGTTTACCTTGTGCAACGACATTGCGACTGTGGTCATTTCCAGGTCGAACGACTTCCATGTCGCCATGTTCTTGCATGTTGCACTAACCAGCATCTTGATTGGCAAGTGTATGTATATGACGTGTACAAAATGTTCGAAATTTGCAAGGTCTACAGAGGCGAGTTTATTTTGATGGGTGAACCATCTACATGGTCTAAATATGATGGAACGAAGGTGATCACCAATTGGACATTGAGGCGCACGACTAAAGGATGACCGAAGTAAACCCGCTACTTCAATGAGATTGATTCACGGGATATGTGTGCTCCTCGCTGGTGTACTGTATATGGACGAGAGGGACATAGCCGTAGTCGATGTCCTCAGCGCGCATGTCCAAGCTCTGTCGGAAGACAATAGTGGTTAACTTTTCTCGTATATTTTTCACCTTTTTATGCAACGTTTTTACGTATTTATGCATTTTAACTTTTGTATGTAACTTTTTTATGTATTTAAACATGTGTACTTTCTTATGTAACTTTTTTACGTATTTAAGTATGTGCAATTTTTTATGTATGCGTTAAAATAAAACCTAATGAAACTTACGATAATAAAGATGAGAATAAAAAGAAACGTCCAAAGATAAAATCACACGTACAATATAAAAAAACAAGAATGAAAAGGAACGTCCAGAGATAAACCGGAAACTGATGCTATTGGCCATAAGTCGAAACCTGAAACTATTGCTCATATGCTGATACTTAAAACTGTTGGTCATATCCCGGTACCTAATACTATTGCTCAATAACCGGTACCTGAAATTGGTTCTCGTAGTCTAGGTCATGAAACTGTATGTTGCTCATAAGGGAGATTTGGCTGCTAAGGTCCAGGTGGTGGCAGGGGTTGCACCTGTGGTTCATTCACCTCGAGTTCTACATGTGCAACTCTATCAGACAATCGTAGGTGATTTTCGTACCGCTGTGTGTACTACTCATAGTCACCGAAAGAGGATGAAAGTCGACAATCTCGTCCCCTATTTGTAGTGTATTATAGTGGTCAAAATTTCACATGTTAACCCAAACTCTGTTCCTCCGGTCAAAGTTGTACAAGCCCGAATTGGTGTCTTACTCGATCTTTTGAATGTCATTCTATACACTTAAATGACACTAACAGACTTTTCGGAGCACACTACCAAATTAAGGATAGGTCCTTAGGAAACCACTACTCCCATATATGGTCGCCATATAAACTGGACATCAGTAAACACGACAATAATAAGTTAAATTATTAGACATAATAAACTTCTTAATAGAAATTGTTAAAACATATGTCATTGACTCCCATGTCATCTAGTTGCTGTCTAAAGTGCGCCATAGACTTTCGCGTATATCTTGTAGGTCAGCGCCAATGACTCCATCTAAATAAATTTAGAATGGTTATAATCAACATAATAACAATAATAATAATAACGATAATATTAACAATCGTAAAAATAATAATGATGATAACCATTACCGTCATGCAATTAGAACACTAACAACGGGAAGCTCATTACGAGGAACAGGTGCTAAAAATGGCATATGCTCCCACGCCCAAATAAAAAGCAGAATAAAGGAGTCATCCATCTCTTTATAGTTGTATCGCGATACACGACACAACGACCTGTACAAATGTGCCAAACTAGCTGCCCCCAACTATAGGGTCGAATACTGTGAAAATTTCAGAATAAGTAAAAACTTTGAGTTTACAGAATTTGCCGACTTGTCTAAAAATACAATCGTTCCAAGCAAGTAGAATATGTGAGTCCGGACATACCGCTAGATCGACTCATATGTGTCTAACAATTCGGTATCTCTGCTTCGCCGAACCCATGCAAGGTTTACCTTCTCCAATACGTGACCGTTCGAACCGGGCGGCCTACCAAACTAAGCATTCTCCACCAAAAACTCATAACTACTGTTTGTTCTGTCTGTTACGGACCTCCCATTAATCAGAAGACCAAGTATATGTGTGACATCTTCTAGTGTCACAGTCACTTCACCGACTAGAAGGTGAAACATGTGTGTTTCAAGCCTCTATCGCTCCACCAAAGCACTTAACAGTGCAGAATGTCCTCTCATTTCGTCTATTCGCGAAAAAGGTGATGTAACCCAATTGATACTATGGTCGCTGCAGCTATTTCATTATAAGTTTCTGGCGGATCAAATTTTCTGGACAACAAATTTCTGAAAGCCTACAAGATAAAAAAATAATACTATTATATTAGCACTATTAAACTAATGTTAACAGTGTTATAATAATAATAATAATAATAATAATAATAATAATAATAATAATAATATATAAAAACTCATAATAATAAGAATATATTAATAATATATTATTAATAATATACTAATAATTATTAGTATTAATAATAATAATTAATAATAATAATAATAATAGTTAATAATAATAAAAATATATTAATAATATATTGTTTATAATATGCTAAGATTAATAATAATATATTAAAAATAATAACTCATGATTAAGAATATATTAATAATATATTATTATTATATTATCAAAATAATAATATATTAATAATAATAATAATAACAGTAACTGTAATAATAATAATAACAATAAGAATTAATAATAATAATAATAATCATAACAATAATAATATTTTAACAAAAACATTCCGCGTAATAGTAATAATAAAATAACACAGAAACCGTATATAATAATAATAATAATAATAATAATAATAATAATAATCGTTAAATTTATATATCAAAAATCTACTAATAATAACACAAATAAGTAAACTTATTTATAATTAAAATACAAAAAAAAATATTTATCCATTCAGAATAATGTAAATATTCAATAATATATTTTTAAAGTAATGTAAAATTACAAACCATTTTTTTTTTACTAATTTTACTCATCACTCATTCATGCTTCTTCCTCTTCTTGAGTCTTCTTCTTCCTTTCTTTCGAGCAAAACGCAAAAATAATGTATTCCTTACCTATCTTCATAATCAAACGCAAAATGCAATATAAAGACCCTTCTCTTTTCTTCACATACACGTATCGAACATGTAGGTTTCTTCCCTGCAAAACGCAGGCCACGCTTTGCTCTGATAATATGCCAAATGCAGGCCACGCTTGGCATCTTTCAATGCGTCAAAGTATAGATTTAGTCTGCATGCATGAGACAGAAGACACGTTCTAAAATCTAGTTACACCTCCCTGTAAAATATATGTTACGTTTTGTAGCAACCAATTTCTCTTTTTTTCTTCCTTGCCAAACGTGGATTGTATTTTGCAGGTCTGTAAATTTGTAGGTCCACATCTATATATAATACACAATACACTAATATATTTAAATTACACCATTTTTTTACTCTATTATTAAATTAATTTATGGATCATAGTCTATATGGGATATTTTTTTTTTTTTGGTAGATAGATAAAAAATAGTTAGCTGCCGATTTATTTCATAAAAATAATGATAACAAATGAAAATATTGTTGACACATCTAATCAAATTAGCAATGTAAACACCATTCACTGAAAAAACTTACTATTCCATAAGTATGTGTCAAAAATAAAATTCCCATTTAATATAAAAAAATTTAAAACTTTAAAGTATTTTGACTGGAGAAAAAAATAAGAGACCTAAAACTCGTATATATTTCATCTGGGCATGTGCGCTTAACCTGATGTTTATTGTTAGACCAGGATCATACAATCTTTATTATTAGGATTAAATACTTTTTTCGTCCCTAATATTTTTGGTCAAAATTAAAATCGTCTCTGATATTTTTTTTTATTAAAGTCATCCTTAACCTTACAAAACGTTATAAAATCATTCTTTTGTCTATAAACAATATTTTTTAAACAATTTTATCCTTTCACAAAAATAAAAACAAAGGAAAAATGTTACCCTCTTCCACCACCCTCACTACTAACCCCACCAGGCCACCACTAACCCATCTCTCTCTCTCTCTCTCTCTCTCTCTCTCTCTCTCTCTCTCTCTCTCTCTCTCTCTCTCTCTCTCTCTCCAACCGCCTTGTTCTCAAGATGGCCCAACCACTCCCACGCCACCAACAGCTCCATCGTCGCCGAGATCCAAGATCCTCAAGATCCACCAAGGCGGTGACGTTTCCACCAACATCGCTTCTCTCTTCCGTGTAAAAAAGCTATCCGACAACGTTGTTCTTCCTTCTAGGGCCTCTCCTCTCTTTGCCGGTTACGATCTCTCCAGGTACATCTCTCTCAAGATAAACTGAAACAGTTACTCTGCTAGAGAAGCCGAAATCGAAACTGAAATTCTGTTTTATTTTGTTTTTTCTGTTCGTCGCAATGGCTGAAAGAAAAACTCATCCATGGCCGAATCGCACTCAAAGAAACCCAAATCGACTCGGTTCGCAAAGAAATCACAATGCTCCACATCTTCGTCTTCCTCTTCCATTCCCTGACCCTCATGCTCCTCTTCACATCCTCTTCCTCTGTGGCTTTCTCAGAATCCGAATCTTCTTTGTCCACGTGCCAGCGCTGGTGGATCCCTTCGCTGTGCTCCTTCATGTTCTCATTGGGCTTGGTTTGGGCCGTGAGGTACAAGAGCAACGTGGAGAGTCACATGGAGAAGGCGCTTCAGAGAGAGAAAGAAGACAAGATTCTTTTGGAGAAGTGCATGAAAGAGCTGAAGAAGAAGGGTCTGGAATTCAATCTGTTGAAAGAAGTTGATGCTCTCATAAGAGCAAAGAGTTTGAGGGTTGGAGTCCCCCTTTTTTCTTGTATTGATGTGTTAGATATAGACAATTTATGTTTTATCCTCAATGAATTAAAAAAAAATAGTAGAATCAAACTTCAAATTTACAATTGCACCTATTCTTTTTTCGGCCTTTGGTCATTTTGATTTCGACGAAAATTCTGTTTTAAATTATGGATTTCTTTATTTTTGTTTGGGTTGCGGTTTTAAAATTATTTTTGGTGCTGACTTTGTGGGGGTTTTATTTCTCTGTTCGGGTATTGCGTTGAGCATTCAATTGATGTTAATGTGGGGGTGATTGATGCCGATTACAGAGGCCGATTGGGTGATATTGTTCAACCATTCGGATGTTGATTTTAATGGATGAAGAGTTAGCAGGATTGGTGTTAAAGTTAAGGGTAGTGGGTGGTATGGTGGTGGAGGTGGTGGTGGTGGTAGTGAAGAGAGAGAGAGAGAGAGAGAGAGAGAGAGAGAGAGAGAGAGAGAGAGAGAGAGAGAGAGAGAGAGAGAGAGAGGGAGAAGAAGATGGAGAAGGAAGTGGGGGCAGCGGTGGTGGGGGTGGCGGAAAGAGAGAGAAGAGAAAGACCAAAAGACAGTGAGAGATACGGGAGGGTTGGAGGTTTCTTTTGTTTTTTAATATTATTTTTAATATTTTTATTTTTGTAAAAGGGAAAAATTGTCGGAAAAATATTGTTTATGGATAAAAGGATGATTTTATAACATTTTGTAACGTTAAGAATGATTTTAATAAGAAAAAAAAGGTCGGGAACGATTTTGATTTTGAACTAAGACGGTAGGGATGAAAAAAATACTTAACCCTTATTATTATTTATGAAACGAGTGAAAACAATACTATGGCCCAGTTTGGGTAAACAACTTAATTAAATTACTTTTGAAGAAATAGCTTAAATAATAAATGCTTATATTTAAAGTAGTTTATAAATAAGTTATTTTGTATTTAGTTTTTTAATTCTAAAAGTACTTATTTTAAGAAAAAAGTGATAAACTTTTTATTATGAGAGAAGTCATTTTTTGTAACTTTTCCTTAAACATCAAAATAGCTTTTTAGAAAGTTATAATTTTGTTTTAAAAATTATACCATACATTAATAATACACATTTTCATAAGTTAAAAGTTAAAAAAAAAATCACTATGAACCTATCCAACCAGCTCTATGCCTATCATTGTTGATTCCAATAATTAACAGTTTTCCCATCACGATCAATATTGCGATGGCTTAGCAGGGACAATAAACAAAAATCGTCGTAGTTTATTTTCAGATGGAAAAATACATGTCAAAAAATAAAAATGTAGACGTGCTATGTTTCTATTTCCAGCTTATTATGCAATAGATTAGTTATTAACTTATTATTCCATCCAGCAGAGGAATGTTACTTCTCTTATGGCTTTCTAGAGTATATGTCCAGGTATATCCTCACCTCATTATTGCAAATGAGGAGTATCATGGATAATCAAGTTAGAAGTTCAAAGGTGAAAACCTGTTCAACAGCTCAAGTGTTGTTGGCTACTTGGCCTGCCATTATAACGTGCAGTAATATGAATCTATTAATAATGGTTCACACTTTTAGGGCAGAAAAGAAACATGAACATGACTAAAGTACTCACTGTATGCTTAGCATGGAATGCCTAAAACTCGTGCAATGCTGATGATTGCAGATTTACAGCACAAGGATATGCTGACAACCGAGGATGTAAAACACGACAGCCAACTCTTTAAAAATCAAATTGATATTTCAATTATAATCAGTGAAAATTGTTTCCAACGAGTACCCAGACAAAATGATAATATCTCCGGTTCTGCACATGTTTCAGAGGGGACTTCATATCATCATCAGATAAAGCTCGCTATACCTCACACAAACAAGTGCTTAAATTCTCCATTTGCAAGCTGACAAAGCTTATTGTAGCTGAACATATCTGTGAACAGGAGACAAAAAGATCACAAGCCATAGTTTCACCTACTTAGGAATTCAAACCGAAATGAAACATTTAGAAGCTGAAGGAAAAAAATAAATACCATCATTCACACTCCAAGCACAAACCAATATGATAACCAACTTGTGAAATGGAATGTGAAGAGTAAAACATACCAATCACATTGCCAAAATTGGTCCATATCTCAGCTCGAATGGACCTATCATTGTCAACAATGCCAATAACTTCAACAAAATTTGTAAGAGGTGCAGGTGGGGGTGGCCCTTTCACAACTAGCTGCTTCTCATCTGTTGATTTTCCAATGACAACTCCCCCCTCGGATCGCACAACCTGCATCACAGCCCGAACCCTCCTTCCAACATAAAACTGCAAGAGTTCTGCATTGACAAAAACTGCAGGATTTGATGTGTCCATATTCTGCAAAAGAAAAAAAAAACGTATGCGTAAACTACTATTTCTAAGTATGAAAGATTCAAATACTGACAAAACCAACCATAAAAGAAATAATTAAACAAACACACAATACTCACAAAAGATTACTTCCGTTTGACAAAAGTAATCAAAATGTTAGCTGAGCCTTAACTCTCCTAACAGCCCAGTTAACATTACCACCACCACCACCAGTAGCCAGCTCCCCCTTCTCCCACTATCACAATCATCAACACCACCATCTGCATCAAACTAACCCCCAACCAACACCACCATTACCAATAGCAACCACCCTTGGCGCTAACCCTCTTCTTCCTTTCTCTCTAGCTCTCTCTCTTCCTCTTCTCTCTATCGCATCTCTACCCAACCACCACCACCACCATCAACAATAGTTTTAGATTGAAAGTAGTGAAAGCAAATAGCAGCAAAGAGACTACACTCACTGCATGCCAGTACATTGCATCAAACAAAAATAACCTTCTCAAGTTAAACAAACAAGGAAGATTGTAACTTTTGCAGTCACCAACTCATCATAGCTATCATTACTGCCATAACTCATCATCAACAGGGGGAAAAATGCAAATAGAATTTCCTCTTCACTTCTTCCACTCAATTTAAATTTTCTTTCCAATAAAGGTTACACAATGGTTCTAATATCCAAATGATTCCATTAAAAAGGGCAAATAATCTCAACATCATTTATGGAAAGTCTACAATCATGTATTGCATTGGATTATACTGATGATACATAAACTCAACATAAAGAAATGTAACCAATAAATCGAATCAATAGCTTTGTCAATGTTTGAATTCCATCTCAGACTATACAATAAGAATTATTATCATCATTTACAGCTTTAAAAATAGCTCTTTATTGAGCGGAGGAGATGCGATAAAGCAAAGAGGAAGAGGGTTGAGGCCGATGGTTGCTATTGTTGATGGTGGTGGTTGTTGGGGGTTATGAGTTTGATTGGAGAGGGGGGTGGGGGTGTTGATGATGGTGATAGTGGGAGGGCTGTGGAGGTGGAGAAAAGAGAATGGGTATGTGGCTGGTGGTGGTAGTAATGTTAACCGGGAGTTAAAACCCGGTTAACATTTTGATTACTTTCTTCTATTAGTTTCTTTCTTTTATGGGTAGTTTTGTGAGCACTTGAATCTTTTATGATTAGAAATAGTAATTTACTGAATAATTATTTAAAAACTTTATTAAAGAAAAACAAGCCATATAGCATGAATATACTGTCTTGTTTATTTTATCTTACAACCAAATGAAACAGATGGTTTTTCATCACATAAATGCTATCTTATAAACTATCTCTTAGAGTGTAAGGTAGTTAGCACTAGAGAAGCATATTTGGATACAATTCTTATAAGGGAGAGAACACCAGCTTTAGTCTCGAGAAAATTTGTAATTATACATGAATCAAAAACAATAGTAAAGTGTTTTGATTTAAAAAAGTAAGCTAATTAGTTACAGATTATACTATTGTTGTTCAATATCACTAAAAAGAACTAAATAGCAAGAGATGCAGCAAAAGATACAATCTATATTGATAATTCACATAGCATATAGGTTTCTCAGTACGAAAATTGGATATAGGTGAGCTTAGCAACACTAATTATAGAAATTAATAGCACCGAAAATGAACTGATCCATAAGGAATTGAGATTTTGCGGTTATTTGAGAATGCAAACAGGATACGATTATTTAATCGAGAATTCGTAAACGCGGGAAAAGATTTACAAAATTATTTAGAATTTAGGGTATGGTTACAGAAGAATGCGGAGAGAGAATTGAACAGAAAAAGTTACCTTGCGTGAATGGCTTGGTTGCTGCAAAACAGAGCGGAACGCAAAAATGAGAAGATGAAGAAGAAGAAGAAGAAGAAGAATAGGGAGCGCGGGTTCATCAATCTTTATTTGGGCCTAACATGGGCTCGGTATTATATACACTTCCCAGTTCGGATTCACTTTTCTTAACTGGTGAAAAATTGAAAATCACTGAGAAAATCATGTCCAAAATAAAAAACACTAAGAAAACATTTTATAATAATGAAAATTTTTTATTAGCATATCAAAATTAATATATTATTAATAAATGTCCAATTTTTAGGGAAATTTTTACAACACAGATACTAAAATACATTTTTTTCATAAACTATGTAAATCGCGACAGGAGATCCACGGTTTACAAATGAACGTAAACTGCTATTACAAGTTGGAAGCTAAAATGCACATAAATTTTATAGAATTCGCCTAACCCCGGCGAACTCAACTCAAGTTTTTTTTTTTTTAATACGTCACTTTTATGTCTAAAAAATAGTGTATAGATTTACAAACAGTACATATGAGTATACAAAAATACACAGACAATAAGCATGGCTTCTTCAAAAAAAAATTTAAATTATAAATTAAAAAAATAAACCATATTTAACGATGACAACCATTATTATCGTCTCTAAAAATACATAGGTACACCAGAATAAGCCATATTAACAAAAAAAATTAATTATAAATTAAAAAAATAACTATTTCCCAAAAATAACAAAGATTGTTATTCCTGTGTACTTTTGTGTATTCTTATGTATTCTGCAAACGATGATAATGGTTACCATTGTTAACTTTTTAATCTGATATATTTGAAGTAGTGGATTATTTTTGGAAAATTGTTATTTTTTTAATTTATAATTAAAGTAGTGGATTATTTTTGGAAAATTGTTATTTTTTTAATTTATAATTAAAATTTTTTTTTGTTAAATATGGCTTATTCCGATGTACTTATGTATTTTTAGAGACGATAACAATCGTTGTTATTATTAAATATAGCTTTTTTTTAATTTATAATTTAAAAAATCTTTAAAAAAGTCATGCTTATTATTCCTTGTATACTCCTATATACTGATTTCTAAACATAAAAATGCGTGTTTTAAAAAAACATGAGTGGAGTTTTTATAGAGTTCGTCAGGCTTACCGAACTTGGCAATTTTTATAGGGTTCGTTGGGGTCCGGCGAACTTGCTTAAATGCCAAAAAAAAAAATTGTATTTAGAGAATTAAAGTCCAAAAATTATGTTTGGGGAAATAATAATTTTTTTTTATTTTATAATTTAAAAAAAATTCCAATTGTGTTTGGTAAAACAGCTTTTAGAAATTAAAAAAATTATAATAAATATGTTTATAACGAAAAATATTTTTTTTAAATTCCTTAAAATTTCATATAATATTTTAAAATAAAATAATTTTAAAATAAAAAATTCATAATAAACATAGACATAATAAATAAATTTTTTAATTTTTAATTTTAAAATTTTATATAAGTATTGATATGGTCACCATTAATACAAGCTATAACTCGGCCCCATAACCATTACTGACCATCACCATAACTCGACATTTTGCCGTTATTGCTCGGCCCTTATGAGCTATAACTCGGTGGCGTTAATATTACCATAACCGACGTCCCAAACGGAAAGATAAAATCGGTTACGAAACCGATTTTATCACCTACAATGTAACGGACGAACATATTTCTATAAAAGGAAGGTAAAATGTCTTTTTTGATATCTTTCTCCTGAACTTAACACCATAACTGACTTAAGCATTGGAGTGCCTTTGCAGGTACAACCTACTCCCTTTGTATTGCTCGTACCTTCACATCTACAACAAACATAAAGAGCTCGGACTCTGAGGAGCGGACGCCCAACCTCGCAGCACATAGCTCGGCTAACCTCGAGGAGTGGAAGCCGACCTATTTCCCAGGCAAGATCAATTGGCGCCCACCGTGGGGCCGAGGAAATCATATTTTTTCTTTTGGTCCCATCACTTCCATCTGCATCAATGGCTGACGTACCGCCTCCGTCACTGTCCGAACTCATGCGAATGGTAGCTGAGCTACAACAAGCTAATCAACGGATGGCTGACGAAAACCAAATAATGTCTGCTCAAATTGCTGAACTAAATCATGCTCGGATTGAACACAATGATGCTCACCGCCAACAGGCGGAAGACGAGGAACATCAATCCCAACCGACTCATGTTTCGGAAACCGCTCAACATGAAGAGCAGCAGCCCGATGACGAGAAAGAAGAATCCGAGGACCTTGTAGGCCCCTTTACAGAAGAAGTAATGAACTTCGAACTGCCGAAGAGGTTCACTCTGCCGTTGACCCTCACGCCTTATGATGGACTCGGAGATCCGAGGAAGTTCATAAAGAAATTCCGATCAATAATGATCGTCAATGGTGCATCAGATACAGTCTTATGTCGTTGTTTTCCGAATTATTTAGACGGTCCTGCACTTGATTGGTTGTGTGCTTTGCCTGCAGGTTCCATTTCACGCTTTCATCAGCTGGCGAAGTTATTTGAAGAACATTTCGCCGGATCTGCAATATACTTGCACGACTCTGATTACCTGAACACCATCAAGCAAGGACCAAACGAAAGCCTAAAGGACTATATGACTCGTTTTACCAAAATCGCAATCAGCATACCAGATCTCCACCCCGAGGTCCATCTGCATGCAATTAAAAGCGGCCTCCGACCCGGGAAATTCCAGGAGACGATCGCAGTGGCAAAACCGAAGACTCTAGCAGAATTTCGAGAGAAAGCAAAAGGACAAATTGACATCGAGGAACTCCGACAAGCTCGGAAATCTGACAAGTCACACTTCCGCGAAGAAGATAAGAACTCAACCACTAAGAAAAGTTTTAAACTAACACCTCGATTTGATTCTTATACGCAGTTTAACACTAAAAGGGAAGACATAATCAAGGAGATCTTGAACTCCAAATTAATCAAGCCACCAAGAAAGGCCGGCACATACCAGGATGCAAGGCATGTAGACAAATCAAAGTACTGCGCTTTCCACCAAAAACACGGCCACAATACCGATGATTGTGTGGTCGCCAAAGATCTCTTAGAACGACTAGCAAGAAAAGGCCACCTAGACAAATACATTGGTGGTCACATCCAAAAACGTGGCCCCAGTTCCACAACAAACGACCTCTCTGAACAACACCGAGGAAAAGAGAAGGCATCCTCAAACCAATATGAAAGACCACGAGGTATAATCAATTGTATTTCAGGAGGATACGCAAGTGGGGGATACTCAAACTCAGCAAGGAAAAGGTCATTCAGAGCAATATGCTCAGTAGAAGGACCAAAGCAAGATACAGCAATCAATAACTCACAACCAGAGGTCACCTTCACACAGGCCGACTTTAACTCCAACATACAAAATTTGGACGACCCTGTGGTAATCACCCTCCAGCTAGGGGATCTATTAGTGAAAAAAGTACTCTTGGATCCCGGGAGCAGTGCCGATGTTCTGTTTTACTCAACATTTCAAAAGATGAAGCTCAGCGACAACATGCTACAGTCCACAGGAGGAGACTTAGTCGGATTCTCGGGAGAACGCGTTCCAATACTCGGTTCAGTGTGGTTACAAACCACACTGGGTGAGCATCCTCTTTCAAAAACTAATGATATTCAATATCTAGTAGTTGACTGTTTCAGTCCATATAACCTTATCCTTGGCCGACCTTTTTTAAATAAGTTCGGCGCCATTGTCTCTACCGTCCATCTCTGTGTAAAGTTTCCATTGCAGGATGATCAGGTTGCAACAATCCATGGAGATCATAAAGAGGCCCGACAGTGTTATAACACCAGCATGAAGTTCCAAAACCGCTCAACACAACAAGTCAACAATGTCGAACTCAAGCAAAACAAAGACACACTAGCTGACCTCGACCCAAGAGCCGATTTTCTCGAGCGACCAAAACCATCCGATGACCTGCAAAAAGTGTATTTTAATAATGACCCTAAAAAATTTACATATGTAGGTACATCAATCAACCCAACTGAGTTACAGGCCATAAAAACGTTTCTACAAGAAAACGCCGAGCTTTTTGCCTGGAAACCTGCAGACATGCCCGGCATTGATCCACAAATTATCACTCATAAACTAGCAATAAACTCGGCAGTCCGACCAGTACAGCAGAAGAAACGAAAACTCGGCGAAGAAAAGAGGAGAGCGTCACTAGAAGAAACACAAAAACTCATCAACGCTGAATTTATCAAAGAGATCAGATTCACTACATGGCTAGCCAATGTGGTAATGGTAAGGAAACAAAACGGTAAGTGGCGCATGTGCGTCGATTTCACCGATTTAAACAAGGCATGCCCCAAGGATTCTTACCCCCTACCATCCATAGACTCTTTAGTAGACAATGCATCAGGTTACGCTACTTTAAGTTTTATGGATGCGTATTCAGGGTATAATCAAATACTCATGCACCCCTCCGATAAAGATAAAACAGCTTTTATCACTGATTTCGGTAACTATTGTTATAAAGTTATGCCATTTGGATTAAAGAACGCAGGTGCAACTTATCAACGCCTTATGGATAAAGTGTTCGCCAAACAAATCGGCAGAAACATCGAAGTTTATGTCGATGATATGGTCGCCAAAACAAAAACCGGACATAATCACATCAGCGACCTTACAGAAATATTCGGCCAGATCCGCCAGTACAACATGCGCCTCAACCCCGAGAAATGTGCCTTCGCCGTTCAAGGGGGTAAGTTTTTAGGTTTTTTACTAACGTGCAGGGGAATAGAGGCAAACCCAGACAAATGCCGAGCAGTGTTGGACATGGCCAGCCCCAAAACAGTAAAAGAAGTTCAGCGTCTCACAGGACGCCTTGCCGCACTTTCCAGATTTGTTCCCTGTTTAGCTTCAACTTCTATTCCTTTTTTCCAAACAATTAAAAAGAAAAACAGATTTGAATGGAACGACGATTGTGAGAAAGCATTTTCCAAATTAAAAACAACTCTCTCACAACCGCCAATTTTACAAAAACCCCTACAAGGGGAGGACTTATTTCTATATCTGTCAGTCACTGATTGGGCGATAAGCTCGGCCCTTGTATCAGAGAGAAACAAAGTGCAACATCCGATATACTTCGTCAGCAAAACTCTCCAACATGCCGAGCTCAATTACCCAAGGATTGAGAAGCTCGCACTGGCACTAATATTCTCGGCACGACGTCTCCGACCTTACTTCCAGAGCCACGTTATCTACGTCAGAACAGATCACCCACTAAGACAAGTGTTACACAAACCAGAAATCGCAGGACGACTCATAAAGTGGGCAGTCGAACTGTCTGAGTTCGATATCAGATACCAATCCAGAGGACCGATCAAGTCACAATTTTTAGCAGATTTCATCGCCGAGTTTACTACACCATCTGAGGAAGATCATGCAAAACAATGGATCTTATATGTGGATGGATCTTCCAATAATGGGGGTTGTGGAGCAGGAATACGCCTGGAAGCCGAGGACGGATTCATACTTGAACACTCAATACACTTAGCTTTCAAAGCCAGCAATAACCAATCCGAGTATGAAGCACTGCTCGCTGGACTCTGACTCTGTTTAGATCTCCAAATCTCGACGATCAAGGTATATTGTGATTCTTTGTTAGTAGTACAGCAGGTAAACGACCTTTTCCAGGTAAAAGATCCTCTACTCTCTAAATACCTGCTATTAGTCAAAAAATTATTAAAAAAATTTGTCAAATTTGAAATAGAACATATACCACGCGAACAAAATCAAAGGGCAGATATCTTATCAAAGCTCGGCAGCACACAATCCGAGTTATCCACACTGCAACAATTCACAATAACATCACCCACTGTTACTCTGACAAATGTGTTAAGTGTTACACAGGTAAAAGATTGGAGGGACGACTTTATACACTATTTACAAACAGGTAATATACCAGAAGGGGTCGAGAACGATAAAAAGTTCCGACGGCAAGCATCTTCCTTCACAATACTCAACGGAACATTATATCGACGTGGATATACTCGCCCCCTACTAAAATGCCTCAACAAGCCAGAAGCTGACATAGCATTAGCAGAAGCACATGAAGGAATCTGTGGCACACATACAGGAGCTCGGAGCCTAGCATCAAAAATCCTCCGAGCTGGATTCTTCTGGCCGACATTGAAACAGGACAGCCAACAAAAAATCAGGACATGCCAGAATTGCCAAAGACACGCACCATTGATACACATACCTGCCGAGCAAATGCATCATTCAGAAATCAGCTGGCCATTTAACCAATGGGGTTTGGATATACTCGGGCCGTTTCCTACGGCACCGGACCAGGTAAAATTTCTTATCGTCGGCATTGATTATTTCTCCAAATGGGTGGAAGCCCAACCTTTAGCAAGAATAACATCTCAACAAATTATTTCTTTCGTTTGGAAAAACATAATTTGCCGATTTGGCATACCTCAACATATCACAACTGACAACGGTCGCCAGTTTGCCGACCAAAAGTTTCAATCTTTCTTGCAGAATCTCAAAATAAACCAACACTTCGCCTCCGTTGAACACCCTCAAACGAACGGACTAGCTGAGGCTGCAAATAAGGTCATCCTGCATGCACTAAAAAAGAAACTAGATGACGCCAAAGGACTCTGGGCCGAACTAATACCTGAAGTCCTTTGGGGATACAACACCACCCCACAAAGATCAACAAAAGAAACGCCATTCAGACTGGTATATGGATCGGAAGCCATGATCCCCCTAGAGATCTCCCAGAACTCAATCCGAACTTACATGGACAACCAAGACGAAGCTCGGAAATCCGAGCTCGACATCATTGAAGAAATCAGAGACATCGCCGCCTTGAAGCAACGCGCGGCGCAGCAAGTAATTGCTCGACAGTACAACAAGTCGGTCAAAAGCAGATCATTCGTCAAAGGAGACTTAGTCCTCCGCAAGACCGAAACTGCTCGGAAACCACCAACACATGGAAAGCTCGCAGCCAATTGGGACGGTCCATACCGAGTATCAAACGTACTCGGTCAAGGAGCATACAAGCTAGAATCATTAGATGGTAAACTCATGCCTAGTACATGGAATGTGTCTTCCTTAAAGAAATTTTATAGTTAAAAGACAGGGACAGGCTTGTACTCTTTTTCCTACTGCCAAGATTTTATCCCAAAGGGTTTTGCTTGGAGAGGTTTTAACGAGGCTAGCCTACCTGCACCTTTGTATTCAAAAGGTTCATAAAAACTCCGAATATATAGGAGACAAATATCATCTTCTTTATCAAATAACTATACGACTAGTATTGTCGATCAAATATAACCCTATCAAATACAGCTCAGACAAAGCCTAATATATGTCTAACCTACAACCTGCCATCATCAGATAACCACAGCAACAAAGATAGCAATAAGCTCGGAACACTTTCCGGCAAATATCAAATAGCTTTTATAAAAAGCATCACATTCAAAATTCAAACAAGTCAAATTCAACAAAGTTCAAACAAAACAAACTAACTATCACATATGCAAAATAAATTCAAACACGTTTCTAACAGAACACACTAAACATTATCGGCTTCATCTTCTGCATCGCCATCATCTTCGATCAGTTGACCATCTCGAACTATCTTTCCAGGATCCATACCAGAAAGATCGGCATCTGGAACCAAAAACTTAACCTGCAACCTCGCCCTTTCAAAACCTTCAACAAAAGAATCTAATATCTCATCCGCCTTTTTCTTCTCCATCTCCTTAAATTGAGCAGTAACCTCAATCAAACGAGTTTGTATGTTCACCAGATCACTTTCCTTTTTCTTCAAATCTTCCACATCTCTAGAATAACTTTCTTTAGTCTCCTTCAACAACTTCTCGGTCTCAGTCAAACGAGCTTGAAGCTCAGCAGCAACACTCTTACTCTTCACCAACTCCTCCTTCAAAACAGAAACCTCTCCTTTCTCTGCAGAAACCCTCTTATTTTTCAACTCTTGGCTACGCCCAAGACTTGCAAGACGAAGACCAACAACCTAAAGAAATAAACTCATAAGACTCCCAAAAGGAAGAGTAAAGAAAAACCAATAAAATCATTACCTGCATATACTGCCCAACAGCCATGTCCCCGACTTCCTTTGCAAGAGTAACGTCAGCCGACGACTGACAATACTCGTCCACCACAGCCATATAGGGATACTCCTTTCCCCACACCGAAAATGCCTCACTTTGTTCCGAAATTTCATGAAGCCTTTTTTGATTGCCCATAAAAGCCTGTATCTCTTCAAGAGGAACCCCTATCTCCTTATCGTCAGAATCATCCGACAAATCAACAAGGTCGGACTTCTTCCTCTTCTTCGCAATCACCTTCCTCCGACCTTGACGAGGCTGCGTAACCTCGCCGACACCAGCAACTTTCTCAGCATTAGACGACGATACCTCTTTCTCCAGATTCTTATTTTTGAAACGCGTCCTCAAAGACGCAGCTGAAACACCAGGATATTTACCACCTGTGAAAACAACAAACACATCAGACACACGACAAGAAGCAATAAACACCTTATAAAAACCCTATGACTCACCCAAATAGGCTACCACAGCATCTTTATCCTCCTCCCACTTCAGAAGCTCATACATTGAAATTAAGTCTCCCCGACCGATATTTTCAACAAGAAACTCAATCACACAAACGTTCCTCGGAGAAATAACCTCAGGACCGAGTATATTCTGAGGTTCCGAGCACCAATACAATGGGAACTTCTCAGCCAGATTTTCATCCACGAAAAACGGAAAATCTTTTTCCAAAGCCCTAACCTTTAAATACATCTCTTTAAAATCTTTAAAAGAGGATTTGTACAATTTGAAAATGCCAAAACCAGGGGTGCTATTGAAGTTTATCCAACCACCTTTCCACACCCCTTTGGCTTGAAATAAAGAAAAGAAAAGGTCAACAGACGGCACCACTTCCAGAAACTCCATTAAAATTTCAAACGAACGGAGAAACGCCCACCCATTGGGATGAAGCTGCGACGGAGCACAGTTTAACTGCCTCAACACCTGACATTCGAAATCAGTGAAAGGTAATCTAACTCTCAACTCCTCAAGAACACAGCTGGGCATATAGAAAAATTCAAAGTCTCTGCCCCGGTGATAAACCCTATCATTAACACTACAGGGGAGCAACTCAACCCCAACCCCAGAGTTCCGCCTCACCACCCTACTAGCATCTACTTCCTTAACAGCAGCTTCATCACAGAACAATGACACCCGAGACCTCACGTCATCCCCTACCCAGTCATAAGACCAATCTATTTCACCTTTCTTCTCCTTCTCAAACCCCATTAGAAACAGTAAACAAACATGCAACCAAGAAATACAAAGAGTTGAGAGAAGAAACGAATTAGAAGAAGACAAACGTGACCATACCTCTCTTGCTCATTCTCCAGACAAGAAGCAGAAAACCAAAAACGCCCAAAATTCCAATCAGCAAAAACAATTAATCACAACCAAAAAACGTTCCAAATATCAAAACTCCCTCAGTCACATCAAATGACGAAAGAAGCATTGGAAACCATCAAAACATTAATGAAGCACCCACTCCTTCTCTCTCCTGAACAAAAAACACGCACAATTTTCCACGTGGCGCAAACGGGAAGTTACTTTAATGAAGTACGTTGAACTGGGGGCTCACTCAGTAACCCACTTAACCGAGTTATAACTCATTACAAAAGCTCAACCTGCTTCATTAAAAAACTTTCCTCAGGCTAAGCTTGGGGGCTGTGATATGGTCACCATTAATACGAGCTATAACTCGGCCCCATAACCGTTACTGACCATCACCATAACTCGACATTTTGCCGTTATTGCTCGGCCCTTATGAGCTATAACTCGGTGGCGTTAATATTACCATAACCGACGTCCCAAACGGAAAGATAAAATCGGTTACGAAACCGATTTTATCACCTACAATGTAACGGACGAACATATTTCTATAAAAGGAAGGTAAAATGTCTTTTTTGATATCTTTCTCCTGAACTTAACACCATAACTGACTTAAGCATTGGAGTGCCTTTGCAGGTACAACCTACTCCCTTTGTATTGCTCGTACCTTCACATCTACAACAAACATAAAGAGCTCGGACTCTGAGGAGCGGACGCCCAACCTCGCAGCACATAGCTCGGCTAACCTCGAGGAGTGGAAGCCGACCTATTTCCCAGGCAAGATCAAGTATCATGAAAATTTATTTTATCCTAAACATCATCACTAAAAATACTAAATTACCTAAATCACTATAACTTATCACCAATTAAACTTGATGCTATATTATTTCGAACCATTTCTATAGTATTTAAAAATACTATAATAGACATAAATATAAGCATTAAATTTAAAAATTAGTTAACATATGAGGTTATATTAGATTTTTAAAATTTGAAAAGCACAAGCCAACTTTAAAAAGCTCTCTCCTAGGTGCTTTCAAAAGTACCCCTAACTTTTAAAAGCCGCAAGCACAAGCATTTGGGCTTTTTAATTTACTAAACGCAAAATGAGGTGCTTGTACTTTTAAAAAGTACCGTCTTCAAAAAACTTTACTAAACCAAGCCTTAGTCCTTGAAAGATAAAACGTAAGTCAAATCGGTTTTTCCTTTAGTTAGATGATGACGTGTCACGTTAAGTACCACGTGTCACCAGATGATTGGTTGATGTGTTACTTGACATATAAAAAAGTTTTTTATAATCAAAATAGTCCTGAAAGTTCAAACGTAAGTCATTTTCATCCCTAAAATTTTAAAAATTAATCAAATTAGTCTTTATATAATATTTTTTATTTTTTCTTCATAATATTAAATTTAAATATTTTTTGATAGTACTAATTTTAATGTTATTTTTAGATCTTAATAAACAAAATTCTCTTTACATAAAATAATAAAAATAATTAAATTATTATAAAATTATTTTGTCATTTGTACTTTAAAATTTTACCTTTTCAAATTATAATTTTTTTATAGTGAAATTTTTTTATTTAAATGAATTTATCAAATTATTGTTGATTATAAAAATTTAATATTTTAAATCTCACTAAATAACATGGTAATTATTTTAAAATTTAAATCTTTTAAATTTTTAAAATTATAATTTTTATTATTGTTTAATTTATATGGTAGAACTCAATAATTAAAAAATTGATTTGTCGAATCACTTGTTGAATCTTAATATTTTAATATAAAATATTTATATGATAGAACTCAAATTATTGTTGAATCTTAATAATTAGTATATAATTAGTATATACTAAAAATTTTAATATTTTGAATTTCACTAAATATATATAGTAGTTATTTTAAATATTTTAATTTTTTATTCAACAAGTGATCGCACAAATCGGTTTTTAAGTTATTGAGTTCTATCATATAATTAAACAATAATATAAATTATAATTTTAAAAAATTTAAAAGATTTAAATTTTAAAATAACTACTATATTATTTAGTGAAATTTAAAATATTAAATTTTTAAATATATAATCAACAATAATTTAATAAATTCATTTAAATAAAAAATTTCACTATAAAAAAACTTATAATTTAAAAATGTAAAATTTTAAAATACAAATGACAAAATAATTTTATAATAATTTAATTATTTTTATTATTTTATGTAAAGAAAATTTACTTTATTAAGGTCTAAAAATAATATTAAAATTAGTACTAAAAAAAATATTCTAAATTAATATTATGAAAAAAAATAAAAAATTATATAAGGACTAATTTAATTAATTTTTAAAATTTTAGGAACGAAAATGACTTACGTTTTGGACTTTAAGGATTATTTTAATTATAAATAACTTTTTTACATGTCAAGTGACACGTGCCGTGCTAGGTGTCACTGACCTGATATGCCAACCAATCATCTGGTGACACGTGACATTTAACATAACATGTCATCATACCACGTGGCACTTAACGTAACACGTTATCATCTAACTAACGGATGGACCAATTTGACTTACGTTTTATCTTTCAAAGACAAATATAACTAAAAAAATCATTGATGACTAATTTAAAGAATGAGTGATCTTTCAGGGACGAATTTGACTATTAATCCTTTAAATTGTATATATGATTAAGTTGGAATTGAAATCCTACTCTGTCATATATCCATTGCCATTCTC
Organism: Arachis hypogaea; assembly: GCF_003086295.3. Lineage (NCBI taxonomy): Eukaryota > Viridiplantae > Streptophyta > Magnoliopsida > Fabales > Fabaceae > Arachis > Arachis hypogaea. The sequence continues at coordinate 98,068,464 of NC_092051.1, read as the reverse complement.
TTTTTTTGTTCATGATAATTTTTAATTCAATAGGTTAAAAATTAATCTGTTGCGAATCTACGCTTCTTTTAATAGTTTACCATTAGTCAATAAATTAATACATGCATAAAATGAGGTAAATACTAAATCGGTATCCGAAAAATTCTAACGCTGATAAAATGGTACTTGACTTTTGTTATTGACAAAATAATCCTTACAAAATTTTAAAATTTGACAAGTATGTCCCAAACTCGCCGGAGCAAATCTCCGGCAAGCACAATGCTAACATGACCACTGTATTATTTTAGCATCAACCCTCCAAACGCTAGTTTTTGCTGATGAAGAGGCCATTAGCAAATGCTGCCTCTAATAACACAGCTCTTCTTTGATTGTCTGAAACTGAGTCATTACAAACTTTTCATGCTCTCATTGCTTAGCCAGTTCGTCATGTTTCTCTTCTAAAGAGTGAGAGCTCTGCCCCAAGATGATTCAACTTATCTTTAGAAGCCTTGTATATGTATTATACATAAAAGAGAGTCTCTCCATCACTAGTTTTAACACACTGCCAGTTAATCTCATCAATAATCTCATGAAGTGCAGTAGGTTTAGAAGTAATTTCTATTCAGTTTTGCAGCTGATTTATCAACCAGATGAATAGCTGCAATTTCAGAAGTGTTAGAAAAATAATAATATTAGAAGAGTATTAATAATGTCTATCAACATACAGCTAGTTCTTGGAAAATAATGGCAGGCAGCTGCACAGTATTATTGTTAGTACTTTCTGAATCAATTGTAAGTACTGTAATTAATTCCTAGACTTATCCTAATTGTATGGAAGTAATACTAATTTCTAATATTGCACATGCACTCTGCAGCTTTCAATAGCTAAACTACTTATATAATTCATACATCAACTACTCACAATATACTTTACAACTATCAATCGCTACATGCAATCAAGTAGCGATACACACTCTCACAATAACATCTCTAATGCAAACTCTAATAATCACTGAATGAAAAAGTGCAGGTAGAGAGACACACTATTAAAGTGCGGGTAGGAAGACACCCTATTAAAGTGAAATTGAAGATGACTCAGAATAAAAAAAATTTAAAATTGTGTATATGCTTGTAATCCCTATCTAAATCACTGAATCTTGATATTGGTTGTCATTTGTTAATATTGGAAGTGTCATGCATTTTAATATTGGTACTTTTTTTTATGAAATGATTGATTAATTGATTGATAAAATATCAAAAAATTTTAGTCAAATAAAATAAGTGAATCAATTTATGCATGTGAGTCAAGAAGAGTAGCTGTCATGTACTTAGGTAACTTGTAACTTACTCCTATCTCTTTGATTTTTCAATTTTCTTTTGAAATAAAAACTCATAAGATTTCTTTTTTCCCTAAAAAAATTTTCTTTTGCACCAATATTTATTTTGCTTATTGAAAAGTGTAGTATGTCATGCTTTTAATAATATGAAGGTTTTATGGCATCATATAGTTCAATTAAAGTGTTTCTCAATTTCAAAAGAACACATTGTACATCATGCTTCAAAAATAGAGCACACAAATTATTTTCCTTTTCTTTCTTTCTTTGTTTTGTATTTTTTTTTAATTTTTGCTATTAAAAAAGAGGAGTAAAATTTCAGGAAAAGATAGATCAAATGAAAAAAGAGAAATACGTATATGTTAGGAGAAAGGGAAGTCTTTGATTTGAGTTTGTATATTATAATATTTGCTACTTGTTATTCTGTTGATATTTCAATGTTGTCCACTATGTGTTTGATATATACTCCCAATTATACCATTCTCTTGTTTTCTTGTCTATAATTATTACTTTAAGTAGATATATTGACTTATAAATAATTTTATTTTTATTTTTTGATTTAATTGTCAACAATATAGCTTTTCTTTAATGATTTTACGCTCATTAATTCAATCTTATGACTTGCTTGTTGTTTAATGCATGCTAGGTATTTAAGGTGGTTGGAAATTCTCATTTCATTAAGAATATAGCACATTGCTATTTGGATGGCAATAAAGGTTTGTTTTATAGTTTGAACTTATATAACATGTTTCAAAGATTGTGATTAATTAGTGTTTGAAATGATTTTTGTGAGGAAGAAATAGAATATGTATTAAGGATACAATATAGGAATGATAGAAAAAGCATACATAAAAATAGAGATTTATGTGTCTTGGTTCAGTATAGAGAGTATTTGATTACATTTACAATGAAATAGCCACCCATATAATGCCAAAGACTTCTATTTCCTCAACTCTATTTTTTATACAACGTATGTTTTATTTGGTTAATCTAATTGTTGGGAATAAGTAGTATGACCACAATCCAATCAATCACGTGTCAAATAATTTGTTATTATTATATTAAAATATTAATATAATAAGGTTCTTGATTAAATTTATAGATTTATCATTGTGATAGTGATCATAATATTGAAAGATAAATCTTTTATAATTTAATCTAAATTGTTCTTGGTCATAGGATTATTAAAAATTAAAGGACATTAATAATCCGGAAAGATCAATATATATATAATGGTCTTCATTGGATGAAAATTAATAGATCTCATTTATTAAATTATATATATATATATATAGAGAGAGAGAGAGATATGACTATTGAACTGACCCACTTTGAGAATTTCTAATGGTTATAATTACCGTATATTTGTCAATAGGATATTTTCAAGATGAACATAGTAATAGAGTTTCCTTTGACCTGCCACTGTCATAGTAATTAACAATGTATTTATTATACTTTGATTCCGAACACCTAATACCCTTGGGTGCTAGTTGAATGGATATTGGGTATGATTTAAATACTTGTAGAATTAATGATTAGTCAACAAAGAATCCGTCAACTCTCGGTAAAGAGTTTGAGCTCTATGATTATAATGACTGAGATGAATAAAACTTTGGCCAAGGGGATTGAATGAATGAAGAAATGAGTTTCTTAAGTCATTCACAGTTCATTATAATAATGGTAACAAGTTAGAGTTTGACAATTAAACCATACTTTAAAGGTTAATCAAGAGCTGGAAAGATGGAAGGAATTATACTTTGTTCTTCTAAGGTTCTTAGTAAAAATATATTACTTCATACTATCGGGTCGTTGAGGTGTGTTGCTAAACGCCAACCTTGATTAGTAAATTTAGTATGACTAATTTACTATCCGCTTAGTATTGAACCTATGGGGTCACACACTAACGAGTGTTCTAATCTTTGCTGTAGAATTATTTAATTATTATTTTGATTTGATCAAATAAATAATTATATTAATTCAGATGGAATATTATTATATTCTTTGCTAGCACCAAGAATATAATAATAGTATGATAATTGAGAATATTAAATGAGATTTGAGAATAATTAGTTATTCTATTTCTAAATTTGGATGAGATCCTAACTAATTCTGTTTTCAAATTGAGTTATTATGATATGATTCATAAATTTGAAGAAATCATATTTAGAATTTCAAGATACGATTTAAATTTGAATTGAGATTCAAATTTAAAATCATTAACAAATCTCATACTATATATATGTATGCCAAGAGTAGATGAATCATTAGAAAGGCAGAGAGAATAACAAGGGTTGTTATTCCTTTACCTCTACGCACATAAATGTATGTGAGCCTAATTCTTGAAGAAGAATTTTATGGTGTGCAAAGAGTTGCAAGAAGTTTCTCAATTTAGATCAGATGTCCATTGGTCAAGGAGTTGATAGCAAATGTTGGTTTCGGTGTGGATACGCATAGCGCCTTCGTACCATCGAAGGAGAAAGTGATTTTTATTGGCGTACTTAGGTATTTTAGATCTGATCTAATATCTATATATTATTGGAATAAAGTTTAAGCACAAAATAGATCTTTAAGGATTACTTTATTTTCTTCCGCTGCGTGTGTTATGAACACATAGTAATCCTTCAGTGGTATCAGAGCTCTGACTTTTTTGTGTTTAAATTTTTATTCCTATTTTCTTAAAGTTTGTGAATTAATAGGATTAATTCAAATTATTTTTAAACATGTGATGTATTTATTTCCATTGAAATGATTTTTTAATAAATTAATAATTAATTTATTTTAATTAGTTAATTGTGATTAAATTATCATTCTTTTAATATAAAAGTTATATTTATAATAAAATATTTTTGTTTGATTTTATTTATTTATTAAATTTTATTGTGATTTTGATCACAATAAAAGGAATAAGATGCAAAATATCTTTTGTTTGTTTTATATATATAAGTGTATATATAAAGGTCAAATTTGATTTGATAATTTTTTAAGGCTAAATGTTAGTACATGAAAAATCAAATTTTGATTTGATTGATGTGTTTTGAACACTATAATTTTAGAAATTAGTTTTCTAATGTTCTTGATTATAAAGAGCGGCCTGACAACCATGAGTTTTATTTTCAAGATAATAATCAGTGTATACATTTGATGTATTAAGGATTTAATTTTATATTTTTACCTAGACAACCTAGGAGTATAAAATTTAATCTATGAGTATTGATGAAAAATTCTCTAAACAATTGAGATAAATCCTAAAAGTTAGGAGTTTTGCCAAAAATAAATTTATCTCTTGTTTACAAGGAATGACCTGACAACCAGGAGACTTGTAATCACGGATAGAATTTATTGATGTATATGATGATGCATAAGGAGAATTAATTTTATACTTGAACCTAGACAGCCTAGGGGTATAAAATATAATTCAGTTAAATAATTGTCTAAAAACCAGATAATTATTTGGGATTATAATTGTATGTGATACAATTTAATCATATTTATTTGGAATAGGTATGAGTAACAACTTGACAACCAAGGTACTCATACACGATTCTAAATAATTTTGCCAGAAATATGGATTTCTTGATTTACTTTCATATTTTAAATTTTTAAATATGTCCATCTTTCGTATGGCATACTTGAAAGTAATAAATTGGCTATACATTGAGAATTGTTCTTATGTATGAATAGGTTATCATGGATATGATAATCCTATTAAAATAATATTGTCCAATAAAATTGGTGATAGAATAGTCAGTACTTGTGAAGTATTTGAAATATTGCTTTACTGCGCAATTTGTATTGTTTTTGACAACCATGAGTTCCAATTTCAAAAGCATATACCCACTATTTATTACTGAACATCTTGAGAAAATGTATAGTGCCCAAAATAAGATAGTATGACTATCAAAGATTTTTTTAAAACTAGTGAGAGTATTGGGTAATATATTTTGAATTAAACAACTTTAGAAGTTGGAATACCATTAGGCAAATAGCTTTAGCGAGAATTGTTCTTGCAAGCATTTTTGGAGATTTATTTTGTTGCAAACAATTTATAATTGGTTTTAATATGATTAAGGTTTGTGGCCCTTTTGAAAAATCCAAGATGAGTATTGAGGATGCGAATCAAAATTGCTCTTAAGGGTTGGTTTGACCAATAATAAAGATATTGAGTATTTTTATTATAAGAGTTTTAAAGTAAAATCTCTAATATCTAATTAATATTCCATTAAATAGAGAATGAGATTCTCTCCATGCATAAATACTAGTACTCTATGTACTCCATCATGTTTAAGAAACATGAAATTTGATTTAGTTGAATATCACTATTTGTTAAATATTTAGACTACATTTTAGAAATGTGGCTAAATTAACAAATTTCTCACTAAATCAATTTTTTACCCATATGAGATATGGAAAAGGCATAAGCTGAAACTCAAGAACATTAGAGTTTGGAAATGTCTTATATGTGTTAAGAGATTGTACAATAATAGAATTGATATTAGGTCCAATAAATGAGATTTATTGATTATTCTAAAGAAATAATAAGATTATTTTTATCACTCTTCTTATGACAAAGTATCTGTGATAAGAGGTTAAACTCCTTTTTAGAAAAGAGATTCCATCTTAAAGAAAGAGTGGGAGTACAATTACTTTTATTAGAATTGTATACGACTCAATAGAGAATATACTTTCTCCTGAAAGTATAAAATGTTTGATCATCAAACTAACTTTTTAAAAAGTAGCCTATTTGTATAATGATACAATTCTATAAAGATAGATATAATGGTTACTTAGATTTTTTATAATCATGTTCAATAAGAATTGTTCTTAAAATAAAATTATGCACTATTGTAGTGGGAGATTTCATGTTTTGAAAAAACGTGATATTTATTATGCACTTGGCATATTTTACAAAAGGTCAAGCAAACATGCTCAAGAGTAAAGGTGTTTAAGGTCAAAAGAGTTTTGATAAACACATATGTACATTGAAAAATTATACACATGATTGATTGGCTCTAGTGTAAGTGGGAGATTATTGTGATAATAGTATGCCCAAGATCCAATCTATCATGATTAGCTCTCGTGCAAGTGGGAGATTGTTGGGAATAAGTAGTATGACCACAATCCAATCAATCACGTGTCAAATAATTTGTTATTATTATATTAAAATATTAATATAATAAGGTCCTTGATTAAATTTATAGATTTATCATTGTGATAGTGATCATAATATTGAGAGATAAATCTTTTATAATTTAATCTAAATTGTTCTTGGTCATAGGATTATTAAAAATTAAAGGACATTAATAATCCGGAAAGATCAATATATATATAATGGTCTTAATTGGATGAAGATTAATAGATCTCATTTATTAAATTATATATATATATATATATATATATATATATATATATATATATATATATATATATATATATATATATATATATATATATGGTGCATATAGAGATATGACCATTGAACTGACTCACTTTGAGAATTCCTAATGGTTATAATTACCGTATATTTGTCAATAGGATATTCTCAAGATGAACATAGTAATAGAGTTTCCTTTGACCTGCGACTGTCATAGTAATTAACAATGTATTTATTATACTTTGATTCCGGATACCTAATACCCTTGGGTGCTAGTTGAATGGATATTGGGTATGATTTAAATACTTGTAGAATTAATGATTAGTCAACAAGGAATTCGTCAACTCTCGGTAAAGAGTTTGAGCTCTATGATTATAATGACTGAGATGAATAAAACCTTGGCCAAGGGGATTGAATGAATAAAGAAATGAGTTTCTTAAGTCATTCACAGTTCATTATAATAATGGTAACAAGTTAGAGTTTGACAATTAAACCATACTTTAAAGGTTAACTAAGAGCTGGAAAGATGGAAGGAATTATACTTTGTTCTTCTAAGGTTCTTAGTAAAAATATATTACTTCATACTATCGGGTCGTTGAGGAGTGTTGCTAGACGCCAACCTTAATTAGTAAATTTAGTATGACTAATTTACTACACGCTTAGTATTGAACTTATGGGGTCACACACTAACGAGTGTTCTAATCTTTACTGTAGAATTATTTAATTATTATTTTGATTTGATCAAATAAATAATTATATTAATTCAGATGGAATATTATTATATTCTTTGCTAGCACCAAGAATATAATAATAGTATGATAATTGAGAATATTAAATGAGATTTGAGAATAATTAGTTATTCTATTTCTAAATTTGGATGAGATCCTAACTGATTCTGTTTTCAAATTGAGTTATTATGATATGATTCATAAATTTGAAGAAATCATATTTAGAATTTCAAGATATGATTTAAATTTGAATTGAGATTCAAATTTAAAATCATTAACAAATCTCATACTATATATATGTATGCCAAGAGTAGATGAATCATTAGAAAGACAGAGAGAATAACAAGGGTTGTTATTCCTTTACCTCTATGCACATAAATGTATGTGAGCCTAATTCTTGAAGAAGAATTTTATGGTGTGCAAAGAGTTGCAAGAGGTTTCTCAATTTAGATCAGATGTCCATTGGTCAAGGAGTTGACAACAAATGTTGGTCTCGGTGTGGATACGCATAGCGCCTTCGTACCATCGAAGGAGAAAGTGATTTTTACTGGTGTACTTAGGTATTTTAGATCTGATCTACTATCTATATATTATTGGAATAAAGTTTAAGCACAAAATAGATCTTTAAGAATTATTTTATTTTCTTCCGCTGCGTGTGCTATGAACACATAGTAATCCATCACTAATATTGTCATGATACATGTTTTTTATTTCTAATAATATGCTATTTCGGAAATTCAACAATTGCCCTTGTTTTAGTTTGAAGAATTAAGTAATGCCCATGATGGTCAAGTTTGGAAAATTGTCTCGACGAGAAAAATCAAGCAATTGGTTTCATGTGCTAAGATTTCTTCTTATTTCTCTCTTGTTACCACATGCTTTAGGGACACTCTATTAATAAGTGTTATGACTTAAAGAATGTCATAAAAAAGCTGACCAGGGAAGGTCGGCTAAATAGGTACTTAGTTGATAGGTCAAATGACCAAAGAAAAAGAAAGTGAGATGACGAAGGAGGTAGACAAGAGCGTCCACTTCAAACTCTAGAACAACACATACATATGATAAATGGGGGTTTGATGGAGGAGGAATCTCGAAATCATCATGAAAAAGACATCTTAAAGAGATGTACCAAGTCGGGGAGGATAATAGAACTCCTAACTTGCCCACCATCTCGTTTACCAAAGAGGATGTCCAAGGGATAACACCAGGACATGACAATCCAGTGAAGTAAACAATAATCCTCGCCAATACAAACCTCCATAAAATCCTTGTGGATCAAGGCAGTTCAACAGACATATTGTTTAAACCTGCCTTTGACAAACCAGGACTGGAAGAAAAAGATCTAAAGGCGTATCAAGATAACCTCTTTGGACTGGGAGACACACCGATCCGACCTCTTGGGTTTATCTCTCTATACACCACTTTTGAAAAGGGCACGAAATTAAGGACGTTAAGTATCGATTATATTGTGGTCGACGTCACGTCAGCATACAATGCCCTAATAGGCCAGACGACTTTAAACCGACTTGTAGCAGTTGTCTCTACACCACATTTGTGCATGAAGTTTTTCACTGCAGAAGGAATTGCCACCATAAAGGGAGATAAAAAATTGGCATGAAAGTATTACAATAAAAGCCTTAATTTAAAAGGCAACCCAGAAAAAAAGGAAGGCATAACACTATCGAGCTCGAAAGTGTTCGAACTTGGGAAGAACTGCGCCCAGAACTTGGAGGAAAAGTGGAAGAAGTGCAGATTGGAGATCACCCTGAAAAAACTACAAATATAAGGGCCAACAAAGTGGAGGATGTGTGACACAGACCTCAACAAAGCTTGCACCAAGTATAAGACCCTGGATTTTTATTTATTTATTAATAAATTATTTATGATCTATTATATTTATTTAAGATTATAACTTTTTATTTATAGCGAATGTTTCATATGCCTTAATTTTAAATATTTATATTTTTTTAACCTTATCTTGTAAATAAAAGAGAATTAATTTACTTATCTCCAATTTTTATTAAATTAGTGTTTAACTAAAAATAAATTATAAATTAGTAAATAAAAGGTATTTAAAGATGAATATTTTGTATTTAATTTGGTCTTCTTAATTATTATTTTATCTTCCTTTATTTTAAAAAATTACATTATTATCTATATTTTATTAATATTTCCTAAAACTACCCAAACCCCCACCCTCTTCCTCACACAGACCTACACACACTAGACACAGAAAACCTAACAGAGCAGCTAGAGGAAAGAAAGAAGAAAGGAAAGAAAGAAAGGGAAGAACGAAGAGGGTGAGAAAAGGGGAAGAGGGAAACATGTCTGCAAAGGAGGAGGAACGGGGAAGAGAGAGAGAGAGAGAGATCTGAAGGGAGAGGGAGACCGTGACTGGCGTCGCCGCCGCCTCGCCCAGCTACCGTGCTTCTCGTCATCGCCACCAAAAGGAAGAGGGAGAGAGAGCGCCGTCGAATAGAACACGAGAAGGGAGAGGAGCTGTGTTTTGTTGTTGACGTCGCAGTACCGCCACGCCATCGTGCTGTGAGGAGTCACCGCTGTCGCCTCGAGCCTCGCCATCATCGCCCTCAACCCGAGCCCTTGCCTTTGCCGTCGTCGATGGGGTCGAATTTGCCGCCGGTTTGAGCTGAGGGAGAGGAAACGCGAATAGGAGAGAGAACAAGGGGCTTCGTGGGAGCTCTACCACTACCCAGCCACCATCGCAGAAGGAACATCCCGCTACCACCATGCTCCGTCACCGTCGAAATCAGAACATCTGTTGGTAACTCTGCTTCTTCCTTACTTAAAATCTGTTCTGCTTCTATTCTGTTCCACTATTCTGATTATTGTTGGTGTTTCCGCTACCTTAATCACTCGGAGTGACGGCCGCTAGGATGGATGTTTGGGTCAGATTTCTGTTCTTTTACCGCTAGGAGCCGACACCAGAGTTGTTCCTAATGATTCTGGTCGGATATCTTTTTCGATTCTAGGTCATTTACATGTTTTACTATTTTTGCCATGCTTATTCTGACTCAATTGAATATATCCTTCTTTGGGTTTCTTGAAGTTGTTTCAGCTACTGTAATTGCAATTTATAATAATGCGGTCGCTATAAGAGGCATTAGACAAGGAATGCCAGGGCAAACACAGGCAAGACAGACAAGAAAAGCACAGGTTTAGGTAGCAGTTACAGCAAATAGTTCAAGTAGCAGTTAAGAACAGTTTAGCAATTAGGCAAACCAAAATAAGTTCAAACCCAAGAAAAGCATACAAATGTATATGATGCATGCCTATCCTATGGCTGATGAGGCTCATCTGTCGGTTATCCAGCCAACCCAACAAGTAGGGCTGGCAATGGGTAGGGTAGGGTAGGGTTTGGACCCTACCTTAACCCTACCCGCGAGTTGAAAATTTTATTAAAACTCTACCCTACCGGCCTACCCTACCCGCAGGTTGAGAATCTCTCAACCCTAACCCTACCCGCACCTTAAAATTATAAACCCTACCCTACCCTATCCTATTCGCAGAAATACCAAATTTTTTCAAAGTAAATATAAAATTCAATCATTTCTAATTTTATACATATTAATAACATAAAAAATAAAAAATTAATGCTCTAAATTACTAAATTAACTAACTAGTTTTAGTGGTTGTTTACTTGTTGTAAGTCATTACTTAAGGGAGGTTGTAGGTTCAACTCTCACTTTCTTCATTATATACCTAATTTTTATAAAATATGTGTTATATATGAGGTGTGGGTAGGGTAGGGAAGGGTACACCCTAAACCCGTACCCTACCCTACCCGCAGGCATACCCAGACTGTACCCTACCCTACCCGCAGCGGGTCGGGTAGCCTACCCTACCCGAATGGGTTGGACCGGGATGGGTACCCGCGGGTAGGTATGAATTGCCAGCCCTACCGACAAGTCTGAATTGTCCTTAGACTGTCCCCCGACGTGCATCCCCAAGAGTCTATGCATAACTTTTTCTTAAATAATCAATATTGCTCAATGGGGGTAACATTCCCGGGAATTTATATAGCGACCGGTCACACTTACGTCGTAAGGTCAACAGAGTATCGAGTTTTCAACCTGGTACACGTGGTGGCAAGCCATGGTACTTTATCCAGGGAACCTCGTATCTCAGATAATTCAAATTCATAATCCATTTGAATAATTCAAAGTTCATATCTCAACATTCTCAACATTCTCAACATCATAATCATTCATCAATCCAAATCTCATTTCCAAATTCATTCAAAAACCATATTTCAAAGAAAATCCTCATCATCCTTCTTTCCATTCCGTCCGTTAACAATCTCAATTCAAAATGTAATTCTTTCTTTGATAAATAAATCAATCTTAAAATATATAATGTTTAAAAACAAATCTTTTTAATTAATTACTTCAAATAAAACTTCCAATTTTATAAAATTTCGGGAGCATCTCCTCTAAAACTCGGATACTGCCACCCTTTTCGGGTCCCATCCAAACATTTCTCAAACCTTTTCTCAACCATTTCCAAATCTCATTCATTTCCAAAATTCAACCAGTTCCAATATCAAATTGTTTTCAAAGCAAATCAGTGCCAATAATAAATCTCTTTTTAAAATCAAACCAGCTCAAATACTAAATCATTTATAAAGTCATTTATAAAGTCAGACTAACTCAAAATTAAACCGTTTCCAAAATTAATTCAGTTTCATATTCCAAATAATTTCCAAAGCCGATTCGTTTACAAATTTAATTTGTTATGATCTATTATATTTATTTAAGATTATGACTTTTATTTATAGCGAATGTTTCATATGCCTTAATTTTAAATATTTATATTTTTTTAACCTTATCTTGTAAATAAAGGAGAATTAATTTACTTATCTCTAATTTTTATTAAATTAGTGTTTAACTAAAAATAAATTATAAATTAGTAAATAAAAAAAGTATTTTAAAGATGAATATTTTGTATTTAATTTGGTCTTCTTAATTATTATTTTATCTTCCTTTATTTTAAAAACAATTACATTATTATCTATATTTTATTAATATTTCCTAAAACTACCCAAATCCCCACCCACTTCCTCACACAGACCTACACACACTAGACACAGAAAACCTAACAGAGCAGCTGGAGGAAAGAAAGAAGAAAGGAAAGAAAGAAAGGGAAGAATGAAGAGGGTGAGAAAAGGGGAAGAGGGAAACAGGTCTGCAGAGGAGGAGGAACGGGGAAGAGAGAGAGAGAGATCTGAAGGGAGAAGGAGACCATGACTGGCGCCGCCACTGCCTCGCCCAGCTGCCGTGCTTCTCGTCGTCGCCGCCGAAAGGAAGAGGAAGAGAGAGCACCGTCGAATAGAACGCGAGAAGGTAGAGGAGCTGTGTTTTGTTGTTGACATCATGCCACCGCCACGCCGCTGTGCTGTGCGGAGTCACCGCCGTCACCTCGAGCCTCGCCGTCGGCCCGAGCCCTTGCCTTTGCCGTCGTCGATGGGGTCGAATCTGCCGCCGGTTTGAGCTGAGGGAGAGGAAACGTGAATAGGAGAGAGAACAAGGGGCTTCGTGGGAGCTCCGCCACTGCCCAGCCGCCATCGCAGGAGGAACGTCCCGCCACCACTGTGCTCCATCGCTGTCGAAATCGGAACATCCGCTGGTAACTCTGCTTCTTCCTTACTTAAAATCTGTTCTACTTCTACTCTGTTCCACTATTCTAATTATTTTTGGTGTTTCTGCTACCTTAATCCCTCGGAGTGACGCTACTACCGCTAGGACGAATGTCTGGGTCAGATTTCTGTTCTTCTACCGCTAGGAGCCGACACCGGAGCTGTTCCTAATGATTCTGGTCGGATATTTTTTTCGATTCTAGGTCATTTACATGTTTTACTATTTTTGCCATGCTTATTCTGACTCAATTTTTGAATATATCCTTGTTTGGGTTTCTTGAATTTGTTTCAGCTACTGTAATTGCAATTTGTAATAATGCTGTCGCTATAAGAGGCATTAGAGTTGTTGATATTTTTGTGGGGTTAATGCTATCGCTGCTGCCATGAATTAAAAGGAAAAGGAATTATCACGATAAGTTACGCGGACTCAGCTAACTAAGGTAGGGGTTTTCTTAAAATTTATTTTATCTTACAGAGTTGTTATAAATAGATATTAATATGAGAAACATATGTCTGTGATTATGATTGTCTTATACATGTGGTTGTTTACTGGACTGAATGACCGATTGCTCGATTGCTTGAGTAGTTTGTGATTGCTGAAAAGAAATTAGTTTGAAAGGTTATTTAGTTGATTATTATGAAAAGTGGCTTTCTTGGTTTTGAAGCTATTTTTGATAATGTAAATGAATCGGCTCTAAAAATGATTTGAAATATGAAACTGAATTAATTTTGAAAGCGGTTTAATTTTGAGTTAGTCTGACTTTATAAATGATTTAGTATATGAGCTGGTTTGATTTTAAAAAGAGATTTATTATTGGCATTGATTCGCTTTGAAAATAATTTGATATTGGAACTGGTTGAACTTTGGAAATGGTTGAGAAATGTTTGGACGGGACTCGAAAAGGGTGGCAGTGTCCGAGTTTTAGAGGAGATGCTGCCGAAATTTTATAAAATTGAAAGTTTTATTTGAAGTAACTAATTAAAAAGATTTGTTTTTAAACATTATATGTTTTGAGATTTATTTATTTATCAGAGAAAGAATTATGTTTTGAATTGGGATTATTAATGGATGGAATAGAAAGAAGGATGATGAGGATTTTCTTTGAAATATGGTTTTTGAATGAATTTGGAAATGAGATTTGGATTGATGAATGATTATGATGTTGAGAATGTTGAGATATGAACTTTGAATTATTCACATGGCTTATGAATTTGAATTATCTGAGATACGAGTTTCCCTGGATAAAGTACCATGGCTTGCCACCACGTGTACCAGGTTGAAAACTCGATACTCTGTTGATCCTACGACGTAAGTGTGACCGGGCACTATATAAATTCCCGGGAATGTTACCCCCATTGAGCAATATTGATTATTTGAGAAAAAGCTATGCATAGACTCTTGGGGATGCACGTCGGGGGACAGTCTAAGGACAATTCAGACTTGTCGGGTTGGCTGGATAACCGACAGATGAGCCTCATCAGCCATAGGACAGGCATGCATCATATGCATTTGTATGCTTTGCTTGGGTTTGAACTTGTTTTGGTTTGCCTAATTGCTGAACTGTTCTTAACTGCTACTTGAACTATTTGCTGTAACTGCTACCTACTTGTGATTTCCTTGTCTGTCTTGCCTGTGTTTGTCCTGGCGTGCTACATTTGAGAATAAAATTTGGTGCTGAATTAATGATTGTGTTGTTTGATTGCGTGGTTGGTTTCTGATTGAGATTTTCTTATAAGAAACGAAAGGTTTCGGATTTCTGAAAGATTAAACATTGTTTCTTTGAAAAAATTTTGAACGATTATCTATTGGTTTTTGAAAGATTCACAAGGCAATGATAATCACTGAGCTTGAAAATAGTTTTCTTGTTAAATATCTTCTTATGACAACTTTGAAACTCCGTGGTGAGGCCATGTGGTTAGGTTCTTACCCCCTACAGCTTTACCTTTTCAGGAACCGGATGAAGAAGCATTAAGAAGAGTTAAACTGCGCTTGGTTTTTTTTATGTTGTTGTATTAATTAGATTATTTTCTTCCCTTGTCTTTGTTATTACAATTTTATAAGAGGGATATGAGTTGTATGTTTTATATATATATTATATTATAAGATATTATGTAAGAAGTCTTGTATATGAATCTATGCCTGCTTGTTTTTTTTAAGATAAAGTATTTATTTCCGATTTTCAAAGTAATCAGCGATACGGTGTTGAGTCACAGGCTCCTATTTTAATATTAAGTATATAAAGTAGTCGTAATGCTTCTTGCTATCAGAGTGGCACAGCCGGAAGCATGACATTCTGGTAGTGAGGGTGTTACACCAAGGATCCATACCCTCTGGTGCACGAAATTGTGATCTCAGGCAACGGCGCCAAAAACTTGTACGCACGTCTTAATAAATTATTTTTCATTCACAACTTCGATACAACTAACCAGCAAGTGCACTGGGTCATCCAAGTAATAAACCTTACGTGAGTAAGGGTCGATCCCACGGAGATTGTTGGTATGAAGCAAGCTATGGTCACCTTGTAAATCTCAGTCAGGCGGATATAAAATAGTTATGGAGTTTTCAAAAATATATAATAAAATAAGGATAGAAATACTTATGTAAATCATTGGTGAGAATTTCAGATAAGCTTATAGAGATGCTTTCGTTCCTCTGAACCTCTGCTTTCCTGCTGTCTTCATCCAATCAATCTTACTCCTTTCCATGGCTGGCTTTATGTAAGGACATCACCGTTGTCAATGGCTACTTTTAATCCTCTCTGGAAAATGGTCCGATGCGCTGTCATTGCATGGCTAATCGTCTGGAGGCATCACCCTTGTCAATGGCTGCATCCTATCCTCTTGTGAAAATGGTCCAAATGCTCTGTCACAGCACGGCTAATCATCTGAGGTTCTCGATCATACTGGAATAGGATTCACCCTCCTTTTGCGTCTGTCACTACGCCCAGCACTCGCGAGTTTGAAGTTCGTCACAGTCATTCAATCCCAGAGTCCTACTCGGAATACCACAGACAAGGTTTAGACTTTCCGGACTCTCATGAATGCCTCCATCAATCTAGCTTATACCACGAAGATTCGGATTAAGAGATCCAAGAGATACTCATTCAATCTAAGGTAGAACGGAAGTGGTTGTCAGGCACGCGTTCATAGGGAATGATGATGATTGTCACATTCATCACATTCAGGTTGAAGTGCGAATGAATATCTTAGAAGCGGAATAAGTTGAATTGAATAAAAAATAGTAGTACTTTGCATAAATCTTTGAGGAACAGCAGAGCTCCACACCTTAATCTATGGAGTGTAGAAACTCTACCGTAGAAAATACATAAGTGAAAGGTTCAGGCATGGCCGAATGGCCAGCCCCCAAAACGAGATCACAGGATCAAAAATACAATCCAGGATCTTCCAAAAGATGTCTAATACAATAGTAAACAGTCCTATTTATACTAAACTAGTTACTAGGGTTTACAGAAGTAAGTAATTGATGCATAAATCCACTTCCGGGGCCCACTTGGTGTGTGCTTGGACTGAGCTTGAATGTTACACGTGCAGAGGCTCTTTTTGGAGTTGAACGCTAGGTTGTAACGTATTTCTGGCGTTCAACTCTGGTTTATGACGTGTTTCTGGCGTTTAACTCCAGACAGCAGTGTAGAACTGGCGTTCAACGCCCTTTTACATCATCTAAACTCGGTTAAAGTATGGACTATTCTACATTTCTGGAAAGCCTTGGATGTATACTTTTCAACGCAATTGGAAGCGCGCCATTTTGAGTTCTGTAGCTCTAGAAAATCCACTTTGAGTGCAGGGAGGTCAGAATCCAACAGCATCAGCGGTCCTTTTTCAACCTCTGAATCTGATTTTTGCTCAAGTCCCTCAATTTCAGCCAGAAAATACCTGAAATCATAGAAAAACACACAAACTCATAGTAAAGTCTAGAAATGTGAATTTAACATAAAAACTAATAAAAACATCCCTAAAAGTAACTAGATTCTACTAAAAACATACTAAAAACAATGCCAAAAAGCGTATAAATTATCCGCTCATCACAACACCAAACTTAAATTGTTGCTTGTCCCCAAGCAACTGAAAATCAAATAGGATAAAAAGGAGAGAATATACTATAAATTCCAAACTATCAATGAAACATAGCTCCAATTAAATGAGCGGGACTTGTAGCTTTTTGCCTCTTGAATAGTTTTGGCATCTCACTTTATCCATTGAGGTTCAGAATGATTGGCATCTATAGGAACTCAGAGTTCAGATAGTGTTATTGATTCTCCTAGTTCAGTATGTTGATTCTTGAACACAGCTACTTTATGAGTCTTGGCCGTGGCCCTAAGCACTTTGTTTTCCAGTATTACCACCGGATACATAAATGCCACAGACACATAATTGGGTGAACCTTTTTAGATTGTGACTCAGCTTTGCTAAAGTTCCCAATTAGAGGTGTCCAGGGTTCTTAAGCACACTTTTTTTTTGCTTTGGACCTTGACTTTAACCGCTCAGTCTCAAGTTTTCACTTGACACCTACACGCCACAAGCACATGGTTAGGGACAGCTTGGTTTAGCCGCTTAGGCCAGGATTTTATTCCTTTAGGCCCTCCTATCCACTGATGCTCAAAGCCTTGGGATCCTTTTTATTACCCTTGCCTTTTGGTTTTAAGGGTTACTGGCTTTTTGCTCTTGCCTCTTGGTTTTAAGAGCTTTTGGCTTTTTCTGCTTGCTTTTGCTCTTTTTTTTTCGCCTATTTTTTCTTTTTTTTTTCTGCAAGCTTTGTTCTTTGCTGCTTTTTCTTGCTTTAAGAATCATTTTTATGATTTTTCAGATTATCAAATAACATGTCTCTTTGTCATCATTCTTTCAAGAGCCAACATATTTAACATTCTTAAACAACAACTTCAAAAGACATATGCACTGTTCAGGCATTCATTCAGAAAACAAGAAGCATTGTCACCACATCAATATAATTAAACTAAGTTCAAGGATAAATTCGAAACTCATGTACTTCTTGTTCTTTTGAATTAAAACATTTTTCATTTAAGAGAGGTGATGGATTCATAGGACATTCATAACTTTAAGACAATGTTACTAAATACTAATGATCATGTAATAAGACACAAACATGGATAAGCACTTAACATAGGGAAAACGAAAAATAGAGAATGTAAGAACAAGGAATGAGTCCACCTTAGTGATGGTGGCGTTTCCTTCTTGAGGAACCAATGATGTCCTTAAGCTCTTCTATGTCTCTTCCTTGTCTTTGTTGCTCCTCCCTCATTGCTTTTTGATCTTCTCTAATTTCATGAAGGATGATGGAGTGCTCTTGATGTTCCACCCTTAATTGTGCCATGTTGGAACTTAATTCTCCTAGGGAGGTATTGATTTGCTCCCAATAGTTTTGTAGAGGAAAATGCATTTGAGGTATCTCCGGGATCTCATGGTGATGAGCTTCATGCGTCTCTTGAGATCCATGAATGGGCTCTCTTACTTGCTCTATCCTTTTCTTAGTGATGGGCTTCTCTTCCTCAATGGGAATGTCTCCTTCTATGAAAGCTCCAGTTGAGTAACATAGATGGTAAATAAGATAAGGAAAAGCTAGCCTTGCCATGGGGGAGGACTTTTCGGCTATTTTGTAGAGTTCAAGGGAGATGACTTCATGAACTTCTACTTCCTCTCCAATCATGATGCTATGAATCATGATGGCCCGATCCACAGTAACTTCGGATCGGTTGCTAGTGGGGATGATGGAGCGTTGTATGAACTCTAACCATCCTCTAGCTACAGGCTTAAGGTCCAGTCTTCTTAGTTGAACCGGCTTGCCTTTGGAGTCAATCTTCCATTGAGCTCCTTCCACACATATGTCCATGAGGACTTGGTCCAACCTTTGATTAAAGTTGACCCTTCTAGTGTAGGGGCGTGCATCTCCTTGCATCATGGGCAAGTTAAACGCCAACCTCACGTTTTCCGGACTAAAATCTAAGTATTTCCCCCGAACCATGGTGAGATAATTCTTTGGATTCGGGTTCTTACTTTGATCATGGTTCCTAGTGATCCATGCATTGGCATAGAACTCTTGAACCATTAGGATGCCGACTTGTTGGATGGGGTTTGTTAGAACTTCCCAACCTCTTCTTTGGATTTCATGTCGGATCTCCGGATACTCATTTCTCTTGAGCTTGAAAGGGACCTCGGGGATCACCTTCTTCTTGGCCACAACATCATAGAAGTGGTCTTGATGGGCTTTGGAGATGAACTTTTCCATCTCCCATGACTCGGAGGTGGAAGCTTTTGTCTTCCCTTTCCCTTTTCTAGAGGATTCTCCGGTCTTAGGTGCCATCAATGGTAATGGAAAAACAAAAAGCTTATGCTTTTACCACACCAAACTTAGAATATTGCTCGCCCTTGAGCAAGAGAAGAAAGAATAGATGAAGAAGAAGAAGAAAATATAGAGGAGAGGAGGGATGTGTTTCGGCCAAGAAGAGAAGAGAGGGTTGTGTTGTGAAAATGAGGAAGAATGGAGGGCTATATATAGGGAAGGGAGGGGGATAATGTTCGGCCATATAGGGTGGGTTTGGGTGGGAAATTGATTTTGAATTTTGAAGGTAGGTGGAGTTTATGAGGTAGGTTTATGGGGAAGAGTGGATGGATGTGAGTGGTGAAGTGGTGATAGGGAAGAGAGATTGAGGTGATTGGTGAAGAGTTTTGGGGAAGAGTATTTATGGGATTGTGTGAAAAAGGGGTGAGAAGAAGTGAGTGGAGGTAGGTAGGGATCCTGTGGAGTCTACAGATCCTGAGGTGATCCTGTGGGGTCCACAGATCCTGAGGTGTTCAAGGATTTACAACCTTGCACCAAATTAGGCATGCAAAATGCCCTTGCACACAACTCTGGGCGTTCAGCACCAGATTGGTGCTTGTTCTGGGCGTTGAACGCCCATTTGTTGCCCATTTCTGGCGTTGAACGCTAGAACCATGCTTGTTCTGGGCGTTCAGCGTCAGCTCTTCTCCAGGGTGCAATTCTGGCGTTCAAATGCCCAGATGCTGCCCATTTTGGGCGTTCAGCGCCAGAACCATGCTTTGTTCTGGCGTTGAACGCCAGCCAGATGCTTCTTACTGGCGTTTAAATGCCAGTGAGATCCTCCTCCAGGGTGTGATTTTTCTTCTGCTGTTTTTGATTCCGTTTTCAACTTTTATATTTATTTTGTGACTCCACATGATCATGAACCTAATAAAACATGAAAAACAATGAAAATAAAAATTAGATAAATAAAAATTGGGTTGCCTCCCAACAAGCGCTTCTTTAATGTCAATAGCTTGACAGTGGGCTCTCATGGAGCCTCACAGATGTTCAGAGCATTGTTGAGACTTTCCAACACCAAACTTAGAGTTTGGTTGTGGCCTCCCAACACCAAACTTAGAGTTTGACTGTGGGGGCTCTGGTTGACTCTGTTTTGAGAGAAGCTTTTTATGCTTCCTCTCCATGTTTACAGAAGGATGACCTTGAGTTATAAACACAAGGGAGTCCTCATTCAATTGAAGGACTAATTCACCTCTGTCAACATCAATTACAGCTCTTGCTGTGGCTAGGAAGGGTCTTCCAAGGATGATGGATTCATCCTCATCCCTCCCAGTATCTAGGACTATGAAATCAGCAGGGATGTAAAGGCCTTCAACCTTTACTAACACATCCTCTACTTGTCCATAAGCCTATTTTCTTGAACTGTCTGCTATCTCTAATGAGATTTTAGTAGTTTGCACCCCAAAGATTCTCAGTTTCTCTATTACAGAGAGGGGCATGAGGTTTATCCCTGAACCAAGGTCACACAGAGCCTTATCAAAGATCATGTTGCCTATGGTACAAGGTATTATGAACTTTCCAGGATCCTGTTTCTTCTGAGGCAATGTCAGTTGATCCAGATCACTCAGTTCATTAGTGAACAAGGGAGGTTCATCTTCCCAAGTCTCAATACCAAATAATTTGGCATTCAGCTTCATGATTGCACCAAGGTACTTGGTAACTTGCTTTTCAGTAACATCCTCATTCTCTTCAGAAGAGGAATACTCATCAGAGCTCATGAATGGCATAAGGAGGTTTAATGGAATCTCTATGGTCTCTAGATGAGCCTCAGATTCCTTTGGTTCCTCAAAGGGAAACTCCTTATTGATCACTGGACGTCCCAGGAGGTCTTCCTTATAGGACGTCCCAGGAGGTCTTCCTTATTCACCCTCCTTTTGCGTCTGTCACTACGCCCAGCACTCGCGAGTTTGAAGTTCGTCATAGTCATTCAATCCCAGAGTCCTACTCGGAATACCACAGACAAGGTTTAGACTTTCCAGACTCTCATGAATGCCGCCATCAATCTAGCTTATACCACGAAGATTCTGATTAAGAGATCCAAGAGATACTCATTCAATCTAAGGTAGAACGGAAGTGGTTGTCAGGCACGCGTTCATAGGGAATGATGATGATTGTCACGTTCATCACATTCAGGTTGAAGTGCGAATGAATATCTTAGAAGCGGAATAAGTTGAATTGAATAGAAAACAGTAGTACTTTGCATAAATCTTTGAGGAACAGCAGAGCTCCACACCTTAATCTATGGAGTGTAGAAACTCTACCGTAGAAAATCCATAAGTGAAAGGTTCAGACATGGCCGAATGGCCAGCCCCCAAAACGAGATCACAGGATCAAAAATACAATCCAGGATCTTCCAAAAGATGTCTAATACAATAGTAAACAGTCCTATTTATACTAAACTAGTTACTAGGGTTTATAGAAGTAAGTAATTGATGCATAAATCCACTTCCGGGGCCCACTTGGTGTGTGCTTGGGCTGAGCTTGAATGTTACACGTGCAGAGGCTCTTTCTGGAGTTGAACGCCAGGTTGTAATGTATTTCTGGCGTTCAACTCTGGTTTGTGACGTGTTTTTGGCGTTTAACTCCAGACAGCAGCGTAGAACTGGCGTTCAACGCCCTTTTACGTCGTCTAAACTCGGTCAAAGTATGGACTATTATACATTGATTGAAAGCCCTGGATGTCTACTTTCCAACGCAATTAGAAGCGCGCCATTTTGAGTTTTGTAGCTCCAAAAAATCCACTTTGAGTGCAGGGAGGTCAGAATCCAACAGCATCAGCAGTCCTTCTTCAACCTCTGAATTTGATTTTTGCTCAAGTCCCTCAATTTCAGCCAGAAAATACCTGAAATCACAGAAAAATACACAAACTCATAGTAAAGTCCAGAAATGTGAGTTTAACATAAAAACTAATAAAAACATCCCTAAAAGTAACTAGATTCTACTAAAAATATACTAAAAACAATGCCAAAAAGCGTATAAATTATCCGCTCATCACCCTCTCCCGAGCATTGATGCTGTGGTCGACTCAGCTTCAGGTTATTGGAAGCTGTCCTTTATGGATGCTTACTCTGGATACAATCAAATCCCGATATATAAACCAAACCAAGAAAATACCTCTTTCATCATGGCAAAGGCTAACTGTAAGAACCGAAATTTTCACAAATAAAATCATTTAAATGTCCAAATTAGATTCCAGAAAGTTAGGATGAGAATTTGGAGATTTAAATATGATTTTTGGACTCATTAGGTTTTTTTGAGTCAGAAAATGTGTTTTTTGCGAAAAACCGTAAAAAATCTCGACCCGGCAGTTGAACCGGTTCAAGTCTGTCTGGTACTACGCAATAAAAAGTGAAACAGTCAAAAATTATAGAAAAATATTAGGAATTGAAAAAATCGGGCGTTAGTGTCAAAGGTTTGGCCCAAAGTTAGGCCGAACGGGCTAAAAACGCTAACGGGTTGGACCGGACCCAAGTTGGGCCCAAGTCCAACATTTATAAGGGTTCATTAATGAACCCTTCACCTCATAAACACACACACTCAGCAGAAAAGAAGAAGAGGGAAAGAAGAAGAGAGAAGAGCACTATTCACTTCTCCATTCAATCCGTGATATCTCGAGCTACGGTACTCCGATTCGTATGCCGTCAGCGGCTACGTGAAGCTCTTGCCGAGCTCGTCGTTTCTATTTAAGCTTTGTGGTAAGTCTCTCGAGTTTTCCTGCCCAGTTTTCGTGCCCTTGTTCATTTCGAGTTTTAGGGATTGGTTTTGAGGGAAATCTTGTGTCTTGGGTGTTTTAGGTACATTGTGCGGATTTTACAACTACAGACTAACCGGCAAGTGCATCGGGTCGTACCAAGTAATACCTCAGGTGAGTGAGGGTCGATCCCACGAGGATTGATGGATCAAGCAACAATGATTGATTGATGAGCTTAGTTAGACAAACAGAAAAGAGTGTTTGAATATTCAAAGAGCATTAAACAATCGTGCAGAAATTAAAATAGTAAAGTAAATGAGTTGGAAATAAAATATGGAGAAGGCAGTTAAGGTTTCAGAGTTATCTATTTTTCTGGATTAACTTTTCTTACTAACTATTTTAATCATGTAGGATTTAATTTATGGCAAACTATATATGACTAGACCCTAATTCCTTAGACCTTTCTTGTCTCCTCTAATTTTCATCAACTGCCAATTCCTTGGTCAATTAATTCCAATTAGGGGGTAATGATCAAATTCCAGTTTATATGCCACAAAAACTCTAATTACCCAAATATAAAAGGATTATATGTCACGTATCCCGTTAAGTCCAGATAATTAGAATTTAGGAGAATATGTTTTCAAGCTGTTGTTCAGGTAAAGAGCTTTTCCAAGTTATATAAGAACTCAAATAGAAAAAGGGTCATACTTCTGTTCCACCCAAATTCATAAGATAAAGAGCTAAAACAATTCTTAAATTATAAATCCATACATGAATTAAAATAGAAAAAGTAATAAAATCAATCCATACAAATAGACAGAGCTCCTAACCTTAACAATGGAGGTTTAGTTGCTCATGGTTCAGAGAAGAAAATAAGGATTCTGATAAAATATATTTTGGTAGTCTAGAATGGGAATCCCTAAAAGAGAAGTTTCTTTTCCCTTTTATATCAAATCCTAATTAATTTAACATCTATTATCTAAAACTAAAATAATATCTTTTCCTAAAAATAATATTTGAATTTAAATTAGAATTAATTAACAAGTCTTCAGTTGATGGGTGGGAACCACTCATTTTGTGCATTCGGTACTTCTAATTTGTGCTTTCTGGGTTGAAAACTGAGTCAAAACTGCCCAGAAATCGCCCCCAGTATTTTTCTGCGTTTTTTGCACGTGGCGCATGTCACGCGGACGCGTCAATCACGCGTACGCATCGATGGTCTTCTTCGCGTGTCACACGCACGCGTCAGTCATGCGCACGCGTTAGTCACGCGTACGCGTCGCTCCTCGCTGCCATCTCCTTCGGTTCTTGTGTTGCAGAAACTCCATCAAATCCAGCTGAATGCTACCTAAAATAAACAACATTGCAAAAGACTCAAATTAGCATCCATATTGGCTAAAAAATAATTAATTCTTTATTAAACTCAACAAATTAGATGCAAATTTACTAGAAAAAGATAGGAAAGATACTCACGCATCACAACACCAAACTTGAATTGTTGCTTGTCCTCAAACAACCATAACTAATATAGGCTTAGGATGTGAATTTGCATGAGAATGAGAGTTCGATTAAGCTCATGCCTCTTCTTATAGTAGGGTTTACAACTGCAATCCTGAATAGTTTTGGCATCTCACTCTCCTTTGAATTAAAAGGATGTCACTGTCATTTGGAATTAGAATCCGGATAATATTATGAATTCTCTGATCTTTTGTAACTCAATTTAATCCTTGAACACATCAATTTTTTTCTGGTACTTTGCACCTTGAGCCTAGCCGTGACTTTAAATGTTTTGTCTCAAGCTTTACTTGACATAGAAACACCATAAGCACGTAACTGGGGAACTCTCTTTACGTTCTAAATATTATTATTTTTATTAGTATTTTATAAATTTTTTTTCAGTTTATCCCAGACAATGGTGCTCAAGGATTTTTATAACTCTCTTTGGCGTACTCTGCAATTGATCTCGACTCTAAATATTTTGTCTCAAGGATTACTTGACACAGAAACACCACAAGCATGTGACTAGGGAAACAACTCTTTGAGCTTTTAATCATGTCTGACCTCCCAAGTCATTGATGCTCAGAGCCTTGGACCTTGCTCTTATTTTTATTTTGATGTTTCTTTTGCTTCAAGGATTAAACTTTCATTAATTTCAGAGAAATCATAATAATTCTCTAAATTTCTGTTCCTTATACATCAACATTCTTTGATTCAAATTTAAATATACACTGTTCATGTCATGCATTTAGAATCACAGAAAGTACCACCACATCTAAGTAAATAAGACAATTCTTCAATATAAACTCACTTTCTCATGCAATACATCACTTCTGTATTTTTTATTTGAATTCAAGCTCAGTGAGTAATACATGAGACATCTTTTTGAAATTAAAGCAATTAAGAGAAAACTAAACTAGACCTAGGATTCTAACTAATAAAGGATCATGCAACAAACAAAGCAAAATAGCAGAAAATCGAAACATAATATAGTAAAAACGGGAAGGAATATAGAATGAAAGGAACTCAACCACCTTAGTTATCCTAGCGGTCATTTTATTCTTTAGGTTGTGCTCCTCCTGTGAAGATGATTCGCCTCCCTTTGGTGCCATAAGCATAAATAGAAAACTTCTAAGCGAAGCATCAACACCAAACTTAAACGTTTGCTTGTCCTCAAGCAAAGAAGAACTGAAAATAGAAAGAAACAACTATTATTATGAAAGAAGAATAAAAGGATAAAAGAACAAGAGAGAATTAGGATTGGGAGAGAGAGAAAGAAAATTAAAACTGGGCGGCAAACTAGTGTAGTTGTGTAGTGAAGGCGACGCGTACGCGTACGCGTGGGTCATGAATTTTTCTTAATGATGCGTGAGCGTCAGACACGCGTCCACGTACCCATGATTTGTGCGATTCGCACAAAGCCAGCTGCTCGCACGCACAACTCTCTGTTCACGTGGCTTGGGAACCAATAGTTTCATGCGACGCGTGCGCATCATGCACGCGCACGCGTGGATGGCCATTTGTGCAGATGACGCACACGCGTCAGGGACGCGTACGCGTGAACAAGTTTTGTGCTTCTAGCACACTTCCAGCCCTAAGCCAGCACAATTCTCTGCCCAAACACTTATTTACGTTGATTTTTAAGGTCACGCGTACGCGTGGAGTGCCAAAATCATGAATGACGCGCACGCGTGGGCTTGTTTATGCGAAAGGTATCATTCCTGTGCCACTCCCGTGCAACTCTCTGTTCATTTTTATTTTTCACGCACACCCATCTGACGCGTACGCGTCAGCGACGCTTGCGCGTCGGGTTCTCTTTTTTTTTTTTTATGTCCGGCTCCTGTTCTAAGATAGCTGCATGATCTGTAAAACAGTAAAAACTTAGTAAAAATCAAATAAGGAAGAAAACTACTACTACGAAAAATAGCTAAGGATACGAATTTATCGGGTTGCCTCCCGATAAGCACTTCTTTAACGTCACTAGCTTGACGGTCAGTTCTGCTAGTTCAGCAGATGGGTGGACCTTTGGCGATCAATCTCGCCTCCAAGATAGTGCTTCAGCCTCTGGCCATTCACTGTAAATTTCCTGTCAGAATTCTCTTCCTGTATTTCCACATGACCATATGGTGAAGCTCTGGTAACCACAAAAGGTCCTGACCACCGGGACTTCAGCTTCCCGGGAAAGAGTTTGAGCCTTGAATTATACAGAAGCACTCTCTGTCCTGGCTCAAAAATTCTGATGGCGATCTTCTTGTCATGCAGTAACTTAGTTCTCTCCTTATAGAGCTTGGCATTCTCATAGGCTGAATACCTGAACTCATCAAGCTCATTTAACTGAAGCATTCGCTTGATTCCTGCAGCTTCTGAATCAAGATTCAAATATCGAATTGCCCAGTAAGCTTTATGTTCCAACTCAACTGGCAAGTGACAGGCTTTGCCATAGACCAACTGATAAGGGGACATGCCAATCGGAGTCCTGTAAGCTGTTCGGTATGCCCAGAGAGCATCATCAAGCTTCCTAGACCAGTCCTTTCTTGAAACACTGACGGTCTTCTCTAGAATCCTCTTGAGTTCCCTGTTGGAAACTTCAACCTGTCCACTTGTCTGAGGGTGATAGGGGATTGCCACCTTATGACGGACTCTATATCTTTGCAGAAGAGAATCCAGCTGTCTGTTACAGAAGTGACTTCCTCCATCACTAATGAGTGTCCTTGGGACACCAAACTGGCTAAAGATGTATCTCTGAAGAAAGCTCATTACCACCTTGGCATCATTGGTGGGCAGAGCCACAGCTTCCACCCACTTGGACACATAATCAACTGCCACTAGAATATAGTTGTTTGAATGTGAGGTGGGAAAGGTCCCATGAAATCAATGCCCCACACATCAAATAACTCAACCTCAAGAATTCCCTGCTGTGGCATTTCATGGTTGGCAGGGAGATTTGTGGCTTTTTCACATCTGTCACAGTGCTTAACAAATGCTCTTGAGTCTCTGAAGAGAGTCAGCCAGTAAAACCCGCTCTGAAGGACCTTTGTAGCTGTCCTTTCACCACCAAAGTGGCCTCCATACTCAGAACCATGACAGTGCCAAAGAATCTGCTGTTTTTCTTCATTTGGGACACATCTCCGGATGATACCATCTGAACACCTTTTAAAAAGGTATGGTTCCTCCCAAATGTAGTACTTTGCATCAGTCAATAGCTTCTTCACTTGTTGCCTACTGTACTCCCTTGGAATAAAATTCATGGCCTTATAATTGGCAATGTCTGCAAACCATGGAGCCTGCTGAATGAGGAACAATTGCTCATCCGAAAACGTCTCAGTCATAGCTGTGGGTGGTTGTACTCCTGCTTCAGGCTCAATTCTGGAGAGATGGTCAGCTACTTGATTCTCTGACCCTTTTCTGTCTTTTATCTTAATATCGAACTCCTGAAGGAGCAACACCCATCTGATTAATCTTGGTTTAGAGTCCTGCTTGGTTAGAAGGTACTTCAAAGCAGCATGATCAGTATAAACAATAACCTTAGAACCAAGTAAATAGGACCTAAACTTATCAATAGCATACACAACAGCTAATAATTCCTTTTTTGTAGTTGTGTAATTCTTTTGGGCATAGTTTAACACACGACTGGCATAGTAAATGACATGTACAAGCTTACCATGCCTCTGTCCTAAAACAGCTCCTATAGCAAAGTCACTGGCATCACACATCAATTCAAATGGTAAATCCCAGTCAGGGGGAGCTATAATGGGAGCAGAGGTAGGGTTTGCTTTCAGAGTTTCAAAAGCATGCAGACAATCCGAATCAAAGACAAAAGGAACGTCAGAAACCAACAGGTTGCTTAAAGGTTTAGCAATTTTAGAAAAATCCTTTATAAATCTTCTATAAAATCCTGCATGACCCAAGAAACTCCTGACTGCCTTAACATTAGTTGGTGGTGGTAATTTTTCAATTACCTCCACCTTTGCTCTGTCAACCTCAATCCCCTTACTTGAAATCCGGTGTCCAAGAACAATACCTTCTGTAACCATAAAATGGCATTTTTCCCAATTTAAAACAAGGTTTGATTCTTGACACCATTTTAAGACAAGAGATAAATGCTTAAGGCAGGATTCAAAAGAATTACCAAAGACAGAAAAGTCATCTATAAATACCTCAATAAACTTTTCAACCATATCAGAAAAAATTGAAAGCATACACCTCTAAAAAGTTGCTGGAGCATTACAAAGTCCAAATGGTATTCTCTTGTAAGCAAATACTCCAAAGGGGCATGTGAATGTTGTCTTCTCTTGATCTTGAGGGTCCACTACAATTTGATTATATCCAGAATATCCATCTAGAAAACAATAAAAAGCATGACCAACTAACCTCTCAAGCATCTGATCAATGAAAGACAGGGGGAAATGATCCTTCCTTGTAGCAGTGTTGAGCCTTTTGTAGTCTATGCACATTCTCCATCCTGTGACTGTTCTTGTAGGAATAAGCTCATTCTTTTCATTCTTGATCACTGTCATCCCTCCTTTCTTGGGAACTACCTGCACAGGACTTACCCAAGGACTGTCAGAAATAGGGTAAATAATACCTGCTTCCCATAATTTCATTACCTCTTTTTGGACCACCTCTTTCATAGTTGGATTGAGTCTCCTTTGTGGTTGCACAACTGGTTTAGCATCATCTTCAAGGAGGATCTTGTGCATGCACTTGGTTGGACTAATCCCCTTCAAGTCACTAATGGTCCACCCAAGAGCTATTTTATGGCTCCCGAGCACTGAAATAAGCGCCTCTTCCTCTTCAGGCTTCAGGGAAGAGCTAATAATCATTGGATATGAACCATTTTCACCCAAGAACACATATTTCAGAAAAGGAGGTAAATCTTTGAGCTCAAGCTTGGGGGCTTCCTCCTCTGCTTTAGGCGTGTAAACTAGTGCCTTCTGGGTTAGTGAATCATCAACTTCAACTAATTCATACTCAGAAATAGGATCCAGAATGTCATCAAGCACCTCAACTTCCAGTACTTCTTGAACAAGTGGTTTAACAACATCAATTCTCATACACCCTTCAGAATCATTAGGGTGCTTGAGAGCTTCAAAAACATTAAAGACCACCTGTTCTTCATTGACCCTCAGGGTTAATTCACCCTTTTGCACATCAATCAGAGCTCTACCTGTAGCTAAAAAGGGTCTACCAAGAATAATAGAGGACTTTACATCCTCTTCCATGTCTAATATAACAAAATCAGCAGGAAAAATAAATGGTCCTACTTTCACAAGTAAATCCTCAACAACACCCACAGGTAATTTAATAGAAAGATCAGCAAGTTGAAGGGAAATACGAGTGGGTTTTACCTCCTCTATTTGAAGCTTTTTCATCACTGAAAGTGGCATGAGATTGATGCTAGCTCCAAGATCACATAAAGCTCTCTGAATGGTGACATCTCCAATGGTGCAAGAAATCACAAAGCTCCCTGGATCTTGCATTTTCTCAGGAAGTTTATGTTGAATAATAGCACTGCATTCCTTGGTTAACACCACAGTTTTTTACTCCTTCCAATTCCTCTTGTTAGTCAACAATTCTTTCATAAATTTAGCATAGAGAGGCATTTGCTCAAGAGCCTCTGCAAAAGGAATATTGATCTGTAGCTTCTTGAAGACATATAAAAATCTAGAGAACTGCTTTTCTTTGGAAGCCTTCTGAAGTCTCTGAGGATATGGCATTTTTGGCTTGTATTCAGGAGCCTTTGGCAATGTAGGATACATGTCAAGAGAGTCAGGGAATGGGTTGTCTGCACGCTTTGGAGGGGCGTACTCTACTTCTTCCTTTTTCTCCTCTAGAGCTTTCTTTTCAACTAGCTCTTCATTGGCCCTTGTCTCAGAGCCAGTTGTTTTACCACTTCTCAATTGAATAGCCTTGCAATCTTCTCTTGGGTTCACCACTGTGTCACCTGGAAATGTACTTGCAGACCTCTCAGGTATTTGCTTCCTCAGTTGGCCCATTTGCACCTCTAAGTTTCTAATGGTGGCTCTGGTTTCCTGCATAAAACTCCTCATCATCTCCCAGTTAGTATCTTTTTGGGATTTAGAGTTTGCCTGCTGAGGTGGTTGTTGCTGCTGAGACTGAAATTGGCGATTATTATGATTGTTCTATTGAAAGCCGCCCTGAGAATTATTGTTGAAATTCTGAGGTCTCTGAGGTTGGTCCCTCCATCCAAAATTTGGGTGATTCCTCCACCCCTCATTGTATGTCTTAGAATATGGATCATTGTTGGGATTTCTAGGACCACTCCCCATGTAATTGACCTGTTCAGAAGAGCATTGAGCATAGTCAGAATTATCATGTTGCACAAAATTAGCATAGCCCTCCTGAGGTGAGTTTTGGGTGTTGATAGCTGAGACTTGCATGCCACCCATCTGCTGAGTAAGTAGATTTATTTGCTGAGACATAAGCTTGTTCTGAGCAAGAAGAGCATTAAGAGCTTCTACTTCCATAACACTTTCTTTTGAAGAGCCTCAGAGTTCATAGGATTCCTGTTAGATGAGTATAAATATTGGTTACTAGTAACCAATTCAATCAGCTCAATAGTCTCCTCCGGTGTCTTCTTGTGCAATGAACCACCTGCAGAATTATCTAAGCACATCTTGGACATTATTTCACCCAAGCCTTCATAAAAGATGTCTAGTTGGGTCCATTTAGAGAACATGTCCGGAGGGCATTGCATAATCAATAGCTTGTATCTCTCCCAAGCTTCATAAAGAGTTTTACCATTCCTCTGTCTGAAGGTCTGAACCTCCACCCTAAGCTTAGTCAGCTTCTTTGGTGGGAAAAATTTAGTAAGAAACTCAGTAACAACCTTGTCCCAAGTATTCAAACTCTCCTTGGGTTGGGAATCTAGCCATAGCTTTGCTCCATCCCTCAGAGCAAACGGAAAGAGCATGAGTTTGTATACCTCTGGGTTCACTCCATTTGTCTTCACAGTATCACAAATCTACAGAAAATTAGAAATAAATTGATTTGGGTCTTCGTGGGGAAGACCATGATACTGGCAGTTTTGTTACACCAGGGTGACCAATTGTGGCTTCAACTCAAAGTTATCCACAGTTATAGGAGGCACCACAATGTTTTTTTCATAAAGATCTGCAGTAGGAGTAGAGTAAGAGCCAAGCACTCTCCTTTGTTGATCATCCCCATTCGGGTTTGCCACATTGGCATTAGCAGTATTATTGTGATCCATAGTGTACTCCGCAGCCTTGCAAAGTCTTGCTTGTTGTAAACGTCGCCTACAAGTCCTTTCAGGTTCTGGATCAAAGTGTAACAGAGGTTCCTTGTCTCTGTTCCTGCGCATAAACAAACAGAAAACAAGAAAAGGTGGGAATCTCTATGTTAGAGTACAGAGAAATCCCAGTGAGGTATCCTATGTAAAATAATAAAATAAAAATGCTAAATAAAATAAATAAATAAACTTCGAAAATAATAACTAAAATCAAACAGAAATTTTTGAAAATTAACAGGAAAAATAAACAAGACAATTAAAATAAAATTAACTAGGTGACACCAAACTTAATTTCAGAAATTCAGGAAAAATATTAGTGCTAAAAAAATTTCGAAAATAATAAGCAAAATTTAAATAAAATTAAAACTAAAATGCCTAATCTAAGCAATCACACAACTGATAGTTGTTAATCACTATCAATCCCCAGCAACGGTGGTGCACGGAATTGTGATCTCAATGGTGCCAACAACTTGGTACGCACAATCGTAATCTCAACTTTTTTTCACAACTCCGCACAACTAACTAGCAAGTGCACTGGGTCGTCCAAGTAATAAACCTTACGTGAGTAAGGGGTCGATCCCACGGAGATTGTCGGCTTGAAGCAAGCTATGGTCATCTTGTAAATCTCAGTCAGGCAGATTCAAATGGTTATGAGGTTTTGAGAATTAAAATATAAATAGGATATAAAATAAGATAAAAATACTTATGTAATTCATTGGTGGGATTTCAGATAAGCGTATGAAGATGCTTTGTTCCTTCTGAACCTCTGCTTTCCTACTATCTTCATTCAATCATTCATACTCATTTCCATGGCAAGCTGTATGTTAGGGGATCACCGTTGTCAATGGCTACCGTCCGTCTTCTCAGTGAAAATGGTCCAAATGCGCTGTCACTGCACGGCTAATCATCTTTCGGTTCTCACTCATGTTGGAATAGGATCCATTGATCCTTTTGCGTCTGTCACCATGCCCAACACTTGCGAGTTTGAAGCTCGTCACAGTCATCCCTTCCCAGATCCTACTCGGAATACCACAGACAAGGTTTAGACTTTTTGGATCTCAGGAATGGCCGCCAATAATTCTAGCCTATACCACAAAGACTCTGATCATGAACCAGGAGGCTAAGAGATATGCATTCAAGCTTATTTTCATGTAGAACGGAAGTGTTTGTCAAGCACGCGTTCATAAGTGAGAATGGTGATGAGTGTCACTTGATCATCACATTCATCATGTTCTTGTGTGTGAATGAATATCTTAGAATAAGATTAAGGTTGAGTTGAATAGAAAAACAATAGTACTTTGCATTAATTCATGAGGAACAGCAGAGCTCCACACCTTAATCTATGGGGTGTAGAAACTCCACCGTTGAAAATACATAAGTGAAAGGTCTAGGCATGGCCGTGAGGCCAGCCCCCTAAACGTGATCAATGGTCTCAACTTTGAAATATGAAAACTGGATACAAAATAAATCTCTAAAAGTAGTTTTTATACTAAACTAGTAACTAGGGTTACAGAAAATAAGTAACTAAGTGCAGATAGTACAAAAATCCATTTTCGGGGCCCACTTGGTTTGTGCTTGGGCTGAGCATTGAAGCTTTCATGTGTAGAGACTCTTCTTGGAGTTAAACGCCAGCTTTGATGCCAGTTTGGGCGTTTAACTCCAGCTTTTATGCCAGTTCTGGCGTTTATGCCAGAATAAGGTAGAAAGTGAGCGTTCAAACGCCAGTTTACGTTATCAAAACTCGGGAAAAGTATGGACTATTATATATTGCTGGAAAGCCCAAGATGTTTACTTTCCAACGCAATTGAGAGCTTGCCAATTGGGTTTTTGTAGCTCTAGAAAATTCATTTCGAGTGCAGGGAGGTCAGAATCCAACAACATATGCAGTCCTTTTTCAGCCTCTGAATCAGATTTTTGCTCAGGTCCCTCAATTTCAGCCAGAAAATACCTGAAATCACAGAAAAACTCACAAACTCATAGTAAAGTCCAGAAATGTGATTTTTATTTAAAAACTAATAAAAATATAATAAAAAATAACTAAAACATACTAAAAACTACCTAAAAACAATGCCAAAAAGCGTATAAATTATCCGCTCATCACAACACCAAACTTAAATTGTTGCTTGTCCCCAAGCAACTAAAAACAAAGTAGGATAAAAAGAAGAGAATATACGATAAATTCCAAAAATATCTATGAAGATCCGTCTTAATTAGATGAGTGGGACTAGTAGCTTTTTGCCTCTGAACAGTTTTGGCATCTCACTTTATCCTTTGAAGTTCAGAATGATTGCATCTATAGGAACTCAGAATTCAGATAGTGTTATTGATTCTCTTATTTTAGTATGTTGATTCTTGAACACAGCTACTTTATGAGTCTTGGCCGTGACCCTAAGCATTTTGTTTTCCAGTATTACCACTGGATACATAAATGCCACAGACACATAACTGGGTGAACCTTTTCAGATTGTGACTCAGCTTTGCTAGAGTCCCCAATTAGAGGTGTCCAGAGCTCTTAAGCACACTCTTTTTGCTTTGGACCATGACTTTAACCACTCAGTCTCAAGCTTTTCACTTGACACCTTCACGCCACGAGCACATGGTTAGGGACAGCTTAGTTTAGCCGCTTAGGCTAGGATTTTATTCCTGTGGGCCCTCCTATCCACTGATGCTCAAAGCCTTGGATCTTTTTTACCCTTGCCTTTTGGTTTAAAGGGTTACTGGCTTTTTCTGCTTGCTTTTTCTTTTTCTTTCTTTTTCTTTTATTTTTTTGCCATTTTTCTTCTCTTTTTTTTTTCGCAAGCTTTTCACTGCTTTTTCTTACTTCAAGAATCAATTATATGTTTTTTTCAGATTATCAAATAATATTTCTCCTTTTTCATCATTCTTTCAAGAGCCAATAATTTTAACATTCATAAACAATAAATTCAAAAATATGCACTGTTCAAGCAGTTATTCAGAAAACAAAAAGTATTACCACCACATCAAAATAATTAAACTATTTTAAAATTCGAAATCCATGTTCTTCTTGTTCTTTTGCAATTAAAAACATTTTTTATTTAAGAAAGGTGATGGATTCATAGGACATTCTTAGCTTTAAGGCATAGACACTAGACACTAATGATCATGTAATAAAGACACAAACATAAATAAACATAAAGCATAGAGAACAAAACAGGAAAAAAATAAATAGACAAGGAGATTAAGGAACGGGTCCACCTTAGTGAGGGTGGCGTCTTCTTCCTCTTGAAGAACCAATGGTGCTCTTGAGCTCCTCTATGTCTCTTACTTGACTTTGTTGCTCCTCCCTCATAGCTCTTTGATCTTCTCTAATCTCACGGAGAATGATGGAGTGCTCTTGGTGCTCTACCCTTAGTTGTCCCATGTTGGAACTTAATTCTCCTAGGGAGGTGTTAATTTGCTCCCAATAGTTTTGTGGAGGAAAGTGCATCCCTTGAGGCATCTCAGGGATTTCATGATGAGGAATTTTCTCATGCTCTTGTTGAGGTCCATGAGTGGACTCTCTTGTTTGCTCCATCTTCTTTTTAGTGATGGGCTTGTCCTCTTCAATGAGGATGTCTCTCTTTATGACAATCCTAGCCAAATTGCAGAGGTGACAAATGAGGTGAGGAAAGGCCAACCTTGCCAAAGTGGAGGACTTGTCAGCCACCTTGTAGAGTTCTTGAAGTATAATCTCATGAACTTCAACTTCCTCCCCAATCATGATACTATGGATCATGATGGCCCGATCCATAGTTACTTCGGATCGGTTGCTAGTGAAAATGATAGAGCGTTAGATGAACTCCAACCATCCTCTAGCTATAGGCTTAAGGTCCGGTCTTCTCAATTGAACCAGTTTACCTCTTGAGTCACTTTTCCATTGAGATGAATCTATCCATCTCCCATGACTCGGATGTGGAAGCTTTTGCCTTCTCTTTCCTCTTTCTAGAGGTTTTTCCGGCCTTAGGTGCCATATATGGTTATGAAAAAACAAAAAGCAATACTTTTACCACACCAAACTTAAAGTGTTTGCTCGTCCTCAAGCAAAGAAGAAAGAATGAAGGAGAAGAAGAGGAAAATGGAAGAGATGGAGGGAAAGGGTGAATTCGGCCAAGGGGGTATAAGGTATGTGTGATGTGTGAAATTGAAGGAGTCATGAGGGGTATATATAGGAGTGGGGTAGGGTTAGGTTCGTGTATTTGGGGTTGGGTTTGGGGGGAAAGAGTTTTGAATTTGAAGGTAGGTGGTTGATGAGCGGATATTTTATACGCTTTTTGGGGATAATTTCATGTAGTTTTTAGCATGTTTTAGTTAGTTTTTAGTATATTTTTATTAGTTTCTAGGCAAAAATTCATATTTCTAGATTTTACTATGAGTTTTTGTGTTTTTCTATGATTTCAGGTATTTTCTGGCTGAAATTGAGGGAGCTGAGCGAAAATCTGATTCAGGCTGAAAAAGGACTGCAGATGCTGTTGGATTCTGACCTCCCTGCACTCGAAATAGATTTTCTGGAGCTACAAGAGTCCAAATGGTGCGATCTCAATTGCGTTGGAAAGTAGACATCCAGGGCTTTCCAGCAATATATAATAGTCCATACTTTGCTCAAGGATAAAAGACGTAAACTGGTGTTCAACGCCAGTTCCATGTTGCATTCTGGCGTTAAACGCCAGAAACAGGTTACAAGTTGGAGTTAAACGCCAGAAACAGGTTACAACCTGGCGTTTAACTCTAGAAATAGCCTAGACACGTGTAAAGCTCAAGTCTCAGCCCCAGCACACACCAGGTGGGCCCCAGAAGTGGATTTCTGCACTATCTATCTTAGTTTACTCATTTTCTGTAAACCTAGGTTACTAGTTTAGTATTTAAACAACTTTTAGAGATTTATTTTGGACCTCATGATATTTTAGATATGAACTTTGTACTCTTTGAAGGCATGAGTCTCTAAACTCCATTGTTGGGGGTGAGGAGCTCTGCTGTGTCCCGATGAATTAATGCAATTATTTCTGTTTTCTATTCAGACACGCTTGTTTCTATCTAAGATGTTCATTCGCACTTCAATATGATGGAAGGGATGATCCGTGACACTCATCACCATTCCCAAACTATGAACGCGTGATTGACAACCACCTCCGTTCTACCTCCGATTGAATGAGTATCTCTTGGATTTCTTAATCGGAATCTTCGTGGTATAAGCTAGAATCCATTGGCAGCATTCTTGAGAATCTGGAAAGTCTAAACCTTATCTGTGGTATTCCAAGTAGGATTCAGGGATTGGATGACTGTGATGAGCTTCAAACTCACAAGGGTTGGGCGTAGTGACAGACGCAAAAGGATCAATGGATCCTATTCCAGCATGAGTGAGAACCGACAGATGATTAGCCGTGTGGTGACAGCGCACCCGGGCCATTTTCACTGAGAGGATGGATGGTAGCCATTGACAACGGTGATCCACCAACACACAGCTTGCCATAGGAGGAACCTTGCGTGCGTGAAGAAGAAGACAGGGGGAAAGCAGAGATTCAGAAGACAAAGCATCTCCAAAACTCCAACATATTCTCCATTACTGCATAACAAGTATTAATTCATGCTCTTTTATTTTTCGCAATCCAAACTAATAATTATAATTGATTTCCTGACTAAGAAATACAAAATAACCATAGCTTGCTTCAAGCTGACAATCTCTGTGGGGTCGACCCTTACTCACGTAAGGTATTACTTGGACGACCCAGTGCACTTGCTGGTTAGTGGTACGAGTTGTGAAAAGTGTGATTTACAATTCGTGCATCAGTGGTGTTTTGGGGGAAAGTGAATGAGGTGATTGGTGAAGGGTATTTGGGGAAGAGGGTAAGGTTTGATAGGTGAAGGATATTTGGGAAAGAGTGTTATGGAGAGGTGTGAAGAGGAGAGAAGAAGAGATAGGCTAGGTGGGGATCCTGTGGGGTCCACAGATCCTAAGGGGTCAAGGACTTTAACATCCCTGCTCCATTTAGGCGTGCAAAATGCCCTTAGAGTGCAATTCTGGCATTAAACGCCAGATTGCTACTTGTTTCTGGCGTTTAACGCCAGCTTTTCTCCCTTTCTTGGCGTTTAACGCCAACTTGGTGCCCTGTTCTAGCGTTAAACGCCAGACTGGTGCTTGTTTTTGGCGTTGAATGCCAGTCTGGTGCCTATTTCTGGCGTTAAACGCCCAGAATGGTGCCAGACTGGGTGTTTAACGCCCATTCTGCTACTCTTACTGGCGTTTAAACGCCAGTAAGCTCTTCCTCCAGGGTGAGCTATTTTTAATACTGTTTTTCATTCTGTTTTTGATTTTTCAGTTATTTTTGTGACTTCACATGATCATCAACCTAAAGAAAACATAAAATAACAATGGAAAATAAATAGATATAATTAAATAACATTGGGTTGCCTCCCAATAAGCACTTCTTTAATGTCAATAGCTTGACAGTGAGCTCTCATGGAGCCTCATAGATAATCAGAGCAGGGTTGGGGCCTCTCAACACCAAACTTAGAGTTTGGTTGTGGCCTCCCAACACTAAACTTAGAGTTTGAATGTGGGGGTTTTGTTTGACTCTGTATTGAGAGAAGCTTTTCATGCTTCCTCTCCATAGTTACAGAAGGAGAACCTTGAGTCTTGAATACAAGGTAGTCCTTATTCAAATGAAGGACCAACTCTCCTCTGTCAACATCAATAACAGCTTTTGCTATGGCTAGGAAGGGTCTGCCAAGGATGATGGATTCATCCTCATCCTTCCCAGTATTTAGGATTATGAAATCAGTAGGGATGTAAAGGCCTTCAACCTTCACTAGCACGTCTTCTACTAGTCCATAAGCCTGTTTCATTGATTTGTCTGCCATCTCTAGTGAGATTCTTGCAGCTTGTACCTCAAAGATTCCCAGTTTCTCCATTACAGAGAGTGGCATGAGGTTTATCCCTGACCCCAGTTCACATAGAGCCTTCTCAAAGGTCATGGTGCCTATGATACAAGGTATGAAGAATTTTCCGGGATCCGGTTTCTTCTGAGGTAATGTCTGCCTCATTAATGCATTCAGTTCATTAGTGAACAAGGGGGGTTCATCCTCCCAAGTTTTAGTACCAAATAACTTGGCATTCTGCTTCATGATTGTTCCTAGATATTTAGCAACTTGCTCTTCAGTGATGTCTTCATCCTCTTCAGAGGAAGAATATTCATCAGAGTTCATGAATGGCAGAAAGAAGTTCAATGGAATCTCTATGGTCTCTGTATGAGCCTCAGATTCTTTTGGTTCCTCAAAGAGAAACCCCTTTCTATCCGGAGGACGTCCCATGAGGCTTTTCTCACTGGGACTCACGTCCTTCTCACTCTCTCCATGTTCAGCCATGTTGGTCATGGTTATGGCCTTGCACTCTCTCTTGGGATTTTCTTCTGTATTGCTTGGGAGAGTACTGGGAGGAGTTTCAGTAATCTTCTTACTCAGCTGACCCACCTGTGCCTCCAAATTTCTAATGGAGGACCTTGTTACATTCATGAAACTTAGTGTGGTCTTGGATAGATCAGAGACTATGGTTGCCAGGCCAGAATGGCTCTGTTCAGAATTCTCTGTCTGTTGCTAATAAGATGATGGAAAAGGCTTGCTATTGCTAAACCTATTTCTTCCACCATTATTATTGAAGCCTTGATTAGGCTTCTGTTGATCCTTCCATGAGAGATTAGGATGATTTCTCCATGAAGAATTATAGGTGTTTCCATAGGGTTTTCCCATGTAATTCACCTCTGCCATTGCAGGTTCTCAGGATCATAAGCTTCTTCTTCAGAAGATGCTTCTTTAGTACTGTTGGATGCAGCTTGCAATCCATTCAGACTCTGAGAAATCATATTGACTTGCTGAGTCAATATTTTATTCTGAGCCAATATGGCATTCAGAGTATCAATCTCAAGAACTCCTTTCTTCTGAGTTGTCCCATTGTTCACAGGATTTCTTTCAGAAGTGTACATGAACTAGTTATTTGCAACCATTTCAATGAGTTTCTGGGCTTCTTCAGGCGTCTTCTTCAGATGAAGAGATCCACCAGCAGAGTTGTCCAATGACATCTTGGACAGTTCAGACAGACCATCATAGAATATGCATATGATCCTCCATTCTGAAAGCATGCCAGAAGGACACCTTCTGATCAACTGCTTGTATCTTTCCCAAGCTTCACAGAGGGATTCGCCTTCCTTCTATCTGAAGGTCTGGACTTCCACTCTAAGCTTACTCAATTTTTGAGGTGGAAAGAACTTTGCCAAGAAGGCATTGACCAGCTTTTCCCAAGAGTTCAGGCTGTCCTTAGGTTGTGAGTCCAACCATGTCCTAGCTCTGTCTCTTACAGCAAAAGGGAAAAGCATAAGTTTGTAGACCTCAGGGTCAACCCCATGAGTCTTAACAGTGTCACAGATTTGTAAGAACTCAGCTAAAAACTAATGAGGATCTTCCAATGGAAGTCCATGATACTTGCAATTTTGCTGCATTAGAGAAACTAATTGAGGCTTAAGCTCAAAGTTGTTTGCTTCAATTGCAAGAATTAAGATGCTCCTTCCACAGAAGTCAGAAGAGGGTGCAATGAAGTCACCAAGCATCTTCCTTGCATCTCCACCATTGTTGTTGGGTTCGGCCACGTTTGTTTTGTCTGCTTCCTTTTTGAAAATTTCTATTAGGTCCTCTTCAGAGTTTTGTGCTTTATCTTCTCTTAGCTTTCTCTTCAAGGTCCTTTCAGGTTCAGGATCAGCTTCAACAAGAATGCCTTTATCTTTATTCCTGCTCATATGATAGAGAAGAAAACAAAGAAAGCACGGAATTCTCTATGTCACAGTATAGAGATTCCTTAATGTGTCAGAGGAAAAGAAGAATAGAAGGATAGGGTAGAGAGAGAAGAATTCGAACATATAAAGAAGGAGAGAGTTCGAATTGCTAATAGAAGAGAAGTGTTAGTCCTTAAATAGAAGAAGGTGAGGAGGGGGAAAAATTTCGAAAATTTTTAAAAGAAACAAAATAAAATTAAAATTTAAAAACAATTAGTTAATTAAAAAGAATTTTGAAAAATGGTTAATGGTTTTTCGAAAATTAAAAATGAGAAAGTGGTTAGGTGATTTTGAAAAAAATTTTGAAATTGGCAATAAAAAAGATATGGTTGAAAATTATTTTGAAAAAGATGTGATTGAGAAGATATGATTGAGAAGATGTGATTGAAAAATAATTTAAAAAGATTTGATTTTGAAAATTAAAGTTGATTACTTGACTAATAAGAAACTAAAAGATATGATTTTTAAAATTTTAAGATTGAACCTTTCTTAATAGGCAAGTAACAACTTGAGATTTTTGAATCAATCACATTAAATATTAGCATTAATTTTGAAAAAAAATGTGAAATAAAAATAAGAAAAATATTTTGAAAATCTTTTTGGAATTTTCGAAAATATTAAAAAGAAAATTG
Source organism: Arachis hypogaea (assembly GCF_003086295.3). NCBI lineage: Eukaryota > Viridiplantae > Streptophyta > Magnoliopsida > Fabales > Fabaceae > Arachis > Arachis hypogaea. The sequence goes on along the minus strand of NC_092051.1, from coordinate 98,027,138 downwards.
AAAAAGATGTGATTTGAAAAAGATATGATGTGAAAAAGATTTGATTTTGAAAAATTTTGAAGATTTGAAAAAGATTTGAATTGAAAACAAAATTACCTCCCTTGTGTTGTTCTGGCATTAAACACTCAGAATGGTATCCATTCTGGCGTTTAACGCCCAAAGTACTACCCTTTTGGGCGTTTAACGCCCAGCCAGGTACCCTGGCTGGCGTTTAAACGCCAGTTTTCCTTCTTCACTGGGCGTTTTGAACGCCCAGCTTTTTCTCTGTAATTCCTCTGCTGGATGTTCTGAATCTTCAATTCTCTGTATTATTGACTTGAAAAGACATAATTTGAAAATTTTTTTGAATTTTTAATGATGAAAAACAACAAAATGAAACTAATCATGGAAAACTAAGATCAGATAAACAATGCATGCAAGACACCAAACTTAGAAATTTTTTATATTAGAGTCACTAACAACTTGAGAATACACATGAGAAACAACAAAAGACACAAAACAAGAGAATTTAAAGATCAGACCCAAGTAAATCATCAAGAACAACTTGAAGATTAATGAAGAATATAATGCATATATTCAAAAAATACAAGAAAATTAAAAATATGCAAGACACCAAACTTAAAATGTGACACTAGACTCAAACCAGAAACGCAAATTATTTTTGATTTTATGGTTTTATAAATTTTTTTTTGTATTTTTCGAAAATTAAAAAGAAAATAAGGAATTCAAAATTCTTAATGAGAATTCCAGGAATCATGCAATGTTAGCCTAAAACTCCGGTCCAGGAATTAGACATGGCTTACTAGCCAGCCAAGCTTTCAGTGAAAGCTTCGGTCCAAATCACTAGACATGGCCAATGGCCAGCCAAGCTTTAGCAGATCATTACATTCAACAGCAAGATTGATAGAAATCAACAAGCATCTTGAGATGATAAGTTGAAACCTCGGTCCAAAAGTTTAGACATGGCTTCAAATTAAAATAAAAATAAAATTACCTAATCTGAGCAACAAGATGAACCGTCAGTTGTCCAAACTCGAACAATCCCCGGCAACGGCGCCAAAAACTTGGTGCACGGAATTGTGATCTCAATGGCGCCAACAACTTGGTACGCACAATCGTAATCTCAACTCTTTTTCACAACTCCACAAAACTAACCAACAAGTGCACTGGGTCGTCCAAGTAATAAACCTTACGTGAGTAAGGGTTGATCCCACGGAGATTGTCAGCTTGAAGCAAGCTATGGTCATCTTGTAAATCTCAGTCAGGCAGATTCAAATGGTTATGAGGTTTTGAGAATTAAAATATAAATAGGATATAAAATAAGATAGAAATACTTATGTAATTCATTGGTGGGATTTCAGATAAGCGTATGAAGATGCTTTGTTCCTTCTGAACCTCTGCTTTCCTACTGTCTTCATTCAATCATTCATACTCATTTTCCTGGCAAGCTGTATGTTGGGGGATCACCATTGTCAATGGCTACCGTCCATCCTCTCAGTGAAAATAGTCTAAATGCGCTGTCACCGCACGGCTAATCATCTGTCGGTTCTCACTCATGTTGGAATAGGATCCATTAATCCTGTTGCGTCTGTCACTACGCCCAACACTCGCGAGTTTGAAGCTCGTCACAGTCATCCCTTTCCAGATCCTACTCGGAATACCACAGACAAGGTTTAGACTTTCTGGATCTCAGGAATGGCCGCCAATAATTCTAGCCTATACCACTGGTGTACGAAATTACAATCACACTTTTGCAACTCCGCACAACTAACCAGCAAGTGCACTGGGTCATCCAAGTAATACCTTACGTGAGTAAGGGTCGATCCCACGAAGATTGTCGGCTTGAAGCAAGCTATGGTTATCTTGTAACTCTTAGTCAGGATATCAATAATTCTCATATTTAATTGTAAAAGGTAAAAGAACATGAAATAAATACTTGTGATGCAGTAATGAAGAACAGGTTGAGGCTTTGGAGATGCTTTGTCTTCTGAATCTCTGATTTCCTATTATCTTCTTCTTCATGCACGCAAGGCTCCTTCAATGGCAAGCTTTATGTTGGGCATCACGGTTGTCAATGGCTATTTCCCGTCCTTTCAGTGAAAATGTTCCAAATGCGCTGTCACCGCACGGCAAATCATCTGTCGGTTCTCGATTATGTCGGAATAGGATCCATTGATCCTTTTGCGTCTGTCACTACGCCCAACACTCGCGAGTTTGAAACTCGTCACAGTGATCCCTTCCCAGATCCTACTCAGAATACCACAGACAAGGTTTAGACGTTCCGGATCTCAAGAATGGCCGCCAATAATTCTAGCTTATACCACGAAGACTCTGATTTGAATCATGAGGCTCAGAGATATGCATTTAATCTAAGGTAGAACGAAGGTGGTTTTCAGGCACACGTTCATAGGTGAGAATGATGATGAGTGTCACGGATCATCACATTCATCAGGTTGAAGTGCGAATGAATATCTTAGAATAAAAGCAAGCGTGATAGAATGGAAAACAGTAGTAATTGCATTAATTCATGAAGAACAGCAGAGCTCCTCACCCCCAACAACGAGGTTTAGAGACTCATGCTGTAGAGAATACAATATGAAACGTGTAAAGTGTCATGAGGTACAAGATGAATCACTAAAAGTAGTTTTTATAGTAAACTGGTGACCTAAGGTTACAGAAAATGAGTAAGCTAGGGTGTTTAGTGTAAAAATCCACTTCCGGGGCCCACTTGGTGTGTGCTTGTACTGAGCATTGAAGCTTTCATGTGTAAAGATTTTTCTTGGAGTTAAACGCCAACTTTTGTGCCAGTTTGGGCATTTAACTCCAGCTTTTGTGCCAGTTCTGGAGTTAAACGTTAGAATTCTTGAGCTGACTTGGAACGCCTATTTGGGCCATCAAATCTCAGGCAAAGTATGGACTATTATATATTGCTGGAAAGCCCAGGATGTCTACTTTTCAACGCAATTAAGAGTGCACCAATTGGGCTTTTGTAGCTCCAGAAAATTTACTTCAAGTGCAGGTAGGTCAGAATCCTACAGCATCTGCAGTCCTTTTTCAGCCTTTGAATCAGATTTTTGCTCAGGTCCCTCAATTTCAGCCAGAAAATACCTGAAATCACAGAAAAACACACAAACTCATAGTAAAGTCCAGAAAAGTGAATTTTAAATAAAAACTAATAAAAGTATAATAAAAACTAACTAAAATATACTAAAAACATACTAAAAACAGTGCCAAAAAGTGTATAAATTATCCGCTCATCACAACACCAAACTTAAATTGTTGCTTGTCCCCAAGCAACTGAAAATCAAATAGGATAAAAAGAAGAGAATATACAATGAATTCCAAAAACATCTATGAAGATCAGTATTAATTAGATGAGCGGGGATTTTAGCTTTTTGCCTCTGAACAGTTTTGGCATCTCACTTTATCCTTTGAAGTTCAGAATGATTGGCTTCTATAGGAACTCAGAATCCAGATAGTATTATTGATTCTCCTAGTTAAGTATGTTGATTCTTGAACACAGCTACTTTATGAGTCTTGGCCGTGACCCTAAGCATGTTGTTTTCCAGTATTACCCCCGGATACATAAATGCCACAGACACATAACTGGGTGAACCTTTTCAGATTGTGACTCAGCTTTGCTAGAGTCCCCAATTAGAGGTGTCCAGAGCTCTTAAGCACACTCTTTTTGCTTTGGACCACGACTTTAACCACTCAGTCTCAAGTTTTCACTTGACACCTTCACGCCACAAGCACATGGTTAGGGACAGCTTGGTTTAGCCGCTTAGGCCAGGATTTTATTCCTGTGGGCCCTCCTATCCACTGATGCTCAAAGCCTTGGATCCTTTTTTATTACCCTTGCCTTTTGGTTTAAAGGGCTATTGGCTTTTTCTACTTGCTCTCTTTTTTTTCTTCCTTTTTTTTCGTATTTTTTTATGCAAGCTTTCTATTCACTGCTTTTTCTTGCTTCAGGAATCAATTTTATGATTTTTCAGATCATCAAATAACATTTCTCCTTTTTCATCATTCTTTCAAGAGCCAACAATTTTAACATTCATAAACAACAAATTCAAAAATATGCACTGTTCAAGCATTCATTCAGAAAACAAGAGTATTACCACCACATCAAAATAATTAAACTGTTTTAAAATTCGAAATTCATGTACTTCTTTTTCTTTTTCAATTAAGAATATTTTTTTTTCATTTAAAAAAGGTGATGGATTCATGGGACATTCATAGCTTTAAGACATAAACTTTAAATTTTATTGATTATGGACTAAAAATAAGACTCAAAAATAAATATAAGAGCAGACCCATAATAATAGAAGACAAAAAATTAAAAGCAGAAAAATGAATGACTCTTAAAATAGACTCTTAATAATAAAGGTTATCACAGAGTTAGGACTCAACAACCTTGATTTTGAGAAGTGGATGCTCCCTCAATCTGTGGGGTGCTTGGTCCTTCAAGGGAGAGCTTCTGGCGCTTCAGCTCCTGTAGCTCACGCCCCTGCTTCTCCTGTTCCTTCAGCAGTTTGCAGAGCATGCAGTTTTGATTCTGCTATTGTTTCTTAAGTTGTTCCATAGCTTCTTGCAGCTTGGTAACAGATGCTTCTAGGCGGGTCCAGTAGTCAATTTCAGGAATTTCCGGGAGGAACTCCTGTGCCCTCCTTTTGATGGAGTTGTCTTGCACTTGTCCTTCTATTGACTTCTTGGTGATTGGGTGTTCGATTGGGATGAATTCATCTACTCCCATCCTCACCCCAGCATCTTTACATAGCAGAGAAATTAAGCTTGGGTAGGCCAGTTCGGCTTCAGTGGAGTTCTTGTTTGCAATTGTGTAAATCTCACAAGAAATCAGATGATGAATCTCCACTTCTTTTCCAAGCATAATACAATGAATCATCACTGCTCTTTTGACAGTGACCTCAGAGTGGTTTCTAGTGGACAATTGATGAGCGGATAATTTATACGCTTTTTGGCATTGTTTTTAGTATGTTTTTAGTAGAATCTGGCTACTTTTAGGGATGTTTTCATTAGTTTTTATGTTAAATTCACATTTTTGGACTTTACTATGAGTTTGTGTGTTTTTCTGTGATTTCAGGTATTTTTTGGCTGAAATTGAGGGACTTGAGCAAAAATCAGATTCAGAGGTTGAAGAAGGACTGCTGATGCTGTTGGATTCTGACCTCCCTGCACTCAAAATGGATTTTCTAGAGCTACAGAATTCAAAATGGCGCGCTTCCAATTGCGTTGGAAAGTAGACATCTAGGGCTTTCCAGAAATATATAATAGACCATACTTTGCCCAAGTTTAGACGACGCAAACTGGCGTTTAACGCCAGCTCTCTGCCCAATTCTGGCGTCCAACGCCAGAAACAAGTTGCAAAGTGGAGTTCAACGCCCAAAATGGCACAAAAGCTGGCGTTCAACTCCAAGAATGACCTCTCCACGTGTAGACTTCAAGCTCAGCCCAAGCACACACCAAGTGGGCCCCGAAAGTGGATTTATGCATCAATTACTTACTTCTGTAAACCCTAGTAGCTAGTTTATTATAAATAGGACTTTTTACTATTGTATTAGGCATCCTGGATTGTATTTTTGATCCTGTGATCACGTTTTGGGGGCTGGCCATTCGGCCATGCCTAGACCTCTCACTTATGTATTTTCAAACGGTAGAGTTTCTACACTCCATAGATTAAGGTGTGGAGCTCTGCTGTTCCTCAAAGATTAATGCAAAGTGTCCTTCTGACATGCTTTCAGAATAGACCATCCTGAATATATTCTATGATGGTCTGTCTGAGTTATCTAAGATGTCATTGGATACTTCTGCCGGTGGATCCATTCACCTAAAGAAAATGCCTGCAGAAGCTCAAGAACTCATTGACATGGTTGCTAATAACCAGTTCATGTACACTTCTGAGAGGAATCCTGTGAGTAATGGGACGCCTATAAAGAAGGGAGTTCTTGAAATTGATACTCTGAATACCATATTGGCTCAGAACAAAATATTGACTCAGCAAGTCAATATGATTTCTCAGAGTCTGAATGGAATGCAAGCTGCATCCAACAGTACTCAAGAGGCATCTTCTGAAGAAGAAGCTTATGATCCTGAAAACCCTGCAATAGCAGAGGTGAATTACTTAGGTGGATCTTATGGAAACACCTATAATCCATCATGGAGAAATCATCCAAATCTCTCATGGAAGGATCAACAAAAGCCTCAACAAGGCTTTAATAATGGTGGAAGAAACAGGTTTAACAATAATAAACCTTTTCCATCATCCACTCAGCAACAGACAGAGAACTCTGAACAAAGTACCTCCTAGTACTCTCCCAAGCAATACAGAAGAAAATCCAAAGAGAGAGTGCAAGGCCATTGATATTACCAAAATGGCCGAACCCAAAGAGGGAGAGGAGGACGTGAATCCCAGTGAGGAAGACCTCCTGGGACGTCCAGTGATCAATAAGGAGTTTCCTTTTGAGGAACCAAAGGAATCTGAGGCTCATCTAGAGACCATAGAGATTCCATTGAACCTCCTTATGCCCTTCATGAGCTCTGATGAGTATTCCTCTTCTGAATAGAATGAGGATGTCACTGAAGAGCAAGCTGCCAAGTTTCTTGGTGCAATCATGAAGCTGAATGCCAAATTATTTGGTATAGAGACTTGGGAAAATGAACCTCCCTTGTTCACCAATGAACTAAGTGATCTGGATCAACTGACATTGTCTCAGAAGAAACAGGATCCTGGAAAGTTCTTAATACCTTGTACCATAGGCACCATGATCTTTAAGGCTCTGTGTGACCTTGGTTCAGGAATAAACCTCATGCCCTCTCTGTAATAGAGAAACTGGAAATCTTTGGGGTGCAAGCCGCTAAAATCTCATTAGAGATGGCAGATAATTCAAGAAAATAGGCTTATGGACAAGTAGAGGACGTGTTAGTAAAGGTTGAAGGCCTTTACATCCCTACTGATTTCATAGTCCTAGATACTGGGAAGGATGAGGATGAATTCATCATCCTTGGAAGACCTTTCCTAGCCACAACAAGAGTTGTGATTGATGTGGACAGAGGAGAATTGATCCTTCAAATAAATGAGGACAACCTTGTGTTTACAACTCAAGGATCTCTCTCTGCATCCATGGAGAGGAAGCATAAAAAGCTTCTCTCAAAGCAGAGTCAAACAAAGCCCCCACAGTCAAACTCTAAGTTTGGTGTTGGGAGGTCTCAACAAAGCTCTGCACACTTGTGAGGCTCCATGAGAGCCCACTGTCAAGCTATTGACATTAAAGAAGCGCTTGTTGGGAGGCAACCCAATGTTTATTTATCTAATTTTACTTTTGTTTTTCATGTTTTCTTAGGTTCATGATCATGTGGAGTCATAAAATAAACGAAAAATTTAGAAACAGAATCAAAAACAGCGGAAGAAAAATCACACCCTGGAGGAAGCACCTGTCTGGCGTTCAACGCCAGAACAGAGCATAGTTCTGGTGCTGAACGCCCAAAATGGGCAGTATCTGGGAGCTGAACGCCCAAAATGGGCAGCATCTGGGCGCTGAACGCCAGAATTGCACCCTGGAGAAGAGCTGGCGCTGAACGCCCAGAACAAGCATGGTTCTGGCGTTCAACGCCAGAAATGGGCAATAAATGGGCGTTGAACGCCCAAAATGGGCACTAACCTGGCCCTGAATGGCCAGAGTTGTGTGCAAGGGCATTTTACATGCTTAATTTGGTGCAAGGTTGTAAATCCTTAAACACCTCAGGATCTGTGGACCCCACAGGATCATCTCAGGATCTGTGGACCCCACAGGATCCCCACCTACCTCCACTCACTCTCTTCTCTCTTCTCAATCATTCTCTATTCCCAATAAACACTCTTCCCCAAAACCCTTAACCTATCACCTCCATCCCTCTTCCCTATTAACCCTTCACCACTCACATCCACCCATCTTCCCCATAAACCTACCCAATAAACTCCACCTACCTTCAAAATTCAAAATCAATTTCCCACCCAAACCCACCCATATGGCCGAACGTTAACCCCCCTCCCTTCCCTATATAAAGCCTTCCATTCTTCTTCATTTTCACACAACACAACCCTCTCTTTCCTTTCTTGGCCGAAACACACCTCCCCCTCTTCTCCATATTTTCTTTTTCTTCTTCATCTAATTCTTTCTTTTCTTGCTCGAGGGCGAGCAATATTCTAAGTTTGGTGTGGTAAAAGCATAAGCTTTTGTTTTTCCATTACCATTGATGGCACCTAAGATCGGAGAATCCTCTAGAAAAGGAAAAGGGAAGACAAAAGCTTCCACCTCCGAGTCATGGGAGATGGAAAGATTCATCTCCAAAGCTCATCAAGACCACTTCTATGATGTTGTGGCCAAGAAGAAGGTGATCCCTGAGGTTCCTTTCAAACTCAAGAGAAATGAGTATCCAGAGATCCGACATGAAATCCAAAGAAGAAGTTGGGAAGTTCTAACAAACCCCATCCAGCAAGTCGGCATCCTAATGGTTCAAGAGTTCTATGCCAATGCATGGATCACTAGGAACCATGATCAAAGTAAGAACCCGAATCCAAAGAATTATCTCACCATGGTTCGGGGGAAATACTTAGATTTTAGTCCAAAAAATGTGAGGTTGGCGTTCAACTTGCCTATGATGCAAGGAGATGAACGCCCCTACACTAGAAGGGTCAACTTTAATCAAAGGTTGGACCAAGTCCTCATGGACATATGTGTGGAAGGAGCTCAATGGAAGATTGACTCCAAAGGCAAGCCAGTTCAACTAAGAAGACTGGACCTCAAGCCTATAGCTAGAGGATGGTTGGAGTTCATCCAACGCTCCATCATCCCCACTAGCAACCGATCTGAAGTTACTGTGGATCGGGCCATCATGATCCATAGCATCATGATTGGAGAGGAAGTAGAAGTTCATGAAGTCATCTCCCTTGAACTCTACAAAATAGCCAAAAAGCCCTCCCCTGGGGCAAGGCTAGCTTTTCCTCATCTTATTTGTCATCTATGTTACTCAGCTGGAGCTTTCATAGAAGGAGACATTCACATTGAGGAAGAAAAGCCCATCACTAAGAAAAAGATGGAGCAAGCAAGAGAGCGCATTCATGGAGCTCAAGAGGCGTATGAAGCTCATGACCATGAGATCCCGGAGATGCCTCAAATGCATCTTCCTCCACAAAACTATTAGGAGCAAATCAACACTTCCCTAGGAGAATTAAGTTCCAACATGGGACAATTAAGGGTGGAACATCAAGAGCACTCCATCATCCTTCATGAAATTAGAGAAGATCAAAAAGCAATGAGGGAGGAGCAACAAAGACAAGGAAGAGACATAGAAGAGCTCAAGGACATCATTGGTTCCTCAAGAAGGAAACGCCACCATCACTAAGGTGGATTCATTCCTTGTTCTTATTTCTTCTATTTTTCGTTTTCTATGCTAAGTGCTTATCTATGTTTGTGTCTTCATTACATGATCATTAGTAGTTAGTAACTCTGTCTTAAAGTTATGAATGTCCTATGAATCCATCACCTCTCTTAAATGAAAAATGTTTTAATTCAAAAGAACAAGAAGTACATGAGTTTCGAATTTATCCTTGAACTTAGTTTAATTATATTGATGTAGAGACAATGCTTCTTGTTTTCTGAATGAATGCTTGAACAGTGCATATGTCTTTTGAAGTTGTTGTTTTAGAATGTTAAATATGTTGGCTCTTGAAAGAATGATGACAAGGAGACATGTTATTTGATAATCTGAAAAATCATAAAAATGATTCTTGAAGCAAGAAAAAGCAGCAAAGAACAAAGCTTGCAGAAAAAAAAATATAGGCGAAAAAAAATAGAAAGAAAAAGCAAGCAGAAAAAGCCAAAAGCTCTTAAAACCAAGAGGCAAGAGCAAAAAGCCAATAACCCTTAAAACCAAAAGGTAAGGGCAAATAAAAAGGATCCCAAGGCTTTGAGCATCAGTGGATATGAGGGCCTAAAGGAATAAAATCCTGGCCTAAGCGGCTAAACCAAGCTGTCCCTAACCATGTGCTTGTGGCGTGTAGGTGTCAAGTGAAAACTTGAGACTGAGCGATTAAAGTCAAAGTCCAAAGCAAAAAAAAAAAAAGAGAGTGTGCTTAAGAACCCTGGACACCTCTAATTGGGGACTCTAGCAAAGCTGAGTCACAATCTGAAAAGGTTCACCCAGTTATGTGTCTGTGGCATTTATGTATCCGGTGGTAATACTAGAAAACAAAGTGCTTAGGGCCACGGCCAAGACTCATAAAATAGCTGTGTTCAAGAATCATCATACTAAACTAGGAGAATCAATAACACTATCTGAACTCTGAGTTCCTATAGATGCCAATCATTCTGAACCTCAATGGATAAAGTGAGATGCCAAAACTGTTCAAGAGGCAAAAAGCTACAAGTCCCGCTCATCTGATTGGAGCTATGTTTCATTGATAGTTTGGAATTTGTAGTATATTCTCTTCTTTTTATCCTACTTGATTTTCAGTTGCTTGGGGACAAGCAACAATTTAAGTTTGGTGTTGTGATGAGCGGATAATTTATACGCTTTTTGGCATTATTTTTAGTATGTTTTTAGTAGAATCTGGCTACTTTTAGGGATGTTTTCATTAGTTTTTATGTTAAATTCACATTTCTGGACTTTACTATGAGTTTGTGTGTTTTTCTGTGATTTCAGGTATTTTTTGGCTGAAATTGAGGGACTTGAGCAAAAATCAGATTCAGAGGTTGAAGAAGGACTGCTGATGCTGTTGGATTCTGACCTCTCTGCACTCAAAATAGATTTTCTGGAGCTACAGAACTCAAAATGGCGCGCTTCGAATTGCGTCGGAAATTAGACATCCAAGGCTTTCCAGCAATATATAATAGTTCATACTTTTCCCAAGTTTAGACGACGCAAACTGGCGTTCAACGCCAGCTCTCTGCCCAATTCTGGCGTCCAGCGCCAGAAACAAGTTGCAAAGTGGAGTTCAACGCCCGAAATGGCACAAAAGCTGGCGTTCAACTCCAAGAATGACCTCTCCATGTGTAGACTTCAAGCTCAGCCCAAGCACACACCAAGTGGGCTCCGGAAGTGGATTTATGCATCAATTACTTACTTCTGTAAACCCTAGTAGCTAGTTTATTATAAATAGGACTTTTTACTATTGTATTAGGCATCCTGGATTGTATTTTTGATCCTGTGATCACGTTTTGGGGGCTGGCCATTCGGCCATGCCTGGACCTCTCACTTATGTATTTTCAAACGGTAGAGTTTCTACACTCCATAGATTAAGGTGTGGAGCTCTGCTGTTCCTCAAAGATTAATGCAAAGTACTACTGTTTTCTATTCAATTCAACTTATTCCGCTTCTAAGATATTCATTCGCACTTTAACCTGAATGTGATGAACGTGACAATCATCATCATTCCCTATGAACGCGTGCCTGATAACCACTTCCGTTCTACCTTAGATTGAATGAATATCTCTTGGATCTCTTAATCAGAATCTTCGTGGTATAAGCTAGATTGATGGCGGCATTCATGAGAGTCCGGAAAGTCTAAACCTTGTCCGTGGTATTCCGAGTAGGACTCTGGGATTGAATGACTGTGACGAACTTCAAACTCGCAAGTGCTGGGCGTAGTGACAGAAGCAAAAGGATAGTAAATTCTATTCCAGTATGATCGAGAACCTCAAAGATGATTAGCCATGCAGTGACAGCGCATCGGACCATTTTCACAGAGAGGAATAGGATGCAACCATCGACAAGGGTGATGCCTCCAGACGATTAGCCGTGCTGTGACAGAGCATTTGGACCATTTTCCCGAGAGGATTGAAAGTAGCCATTGGCACTGGTGACATCCTTACAAAAAGCCAGCCATAGAAAGGAGTAAGACTGATTGGATGAAGACAGCAGAAAAGCAGAGGTTCAGAGGAACGAAAGCATCTCTATGCGCTTATCTGAAATTCTCACCAATGATTTACATAAGTATTTCTATCCTTATTATATTATCCTTTTTCGAAAACTCCATAATTATTTTATATCCGCCTGACTGAGATTTACAAGGTGACCATAGCTTGCTTCATACCAACAATCTCCGTGGGATCGACCCTTACTCACGTAAGGTTTATTACTTGGACGACCCAGTGCACTTGCTAGTTAGTTGTATCGAAGTTGTGACAAATTATGAATTAAGATTAGAGCACCAAACCTTTGGAGCCATTACCAGAGATCACAATTTCGTGCACCAGCAATATAGAACGCCCAATGAAGTCCAACCAGCCTCTTGCAACTGGTTTGAGATCTCCCCTCTTGAGTTGGTTTGGGACACCTTTTGAATTGGTTATCCACTTAGTTCCAGGGAGGCATATGTCCTCTAGAACTTGATCCAACCCCTTATCTACTCTCACCATTCTCTTATTAAAGGATTCTGGATCACCTTGTAGTTGAGGCAGTTTGAAGACCTCTCTTATTTTGTCCAGATGGAAGTAAATAAGCCTCCCTCTGACCATAGTTCAGTAGGTGTGAAAGGCGGTTCCAGTTATTTTTTGCTTATCTGTTAGCCACAGATTTGAGTAGAATTCCTGAACCATGTTTCTTCCAACCTTTGTCTCAGGATTGGCTAGAATTTTCCATCCCCTGTTTCGAATTTGCTCTTGGATCTCCGAATATTCATCTTCTTTCAAATTGAATTTAACTTCCAGGGTCACTGACCTCAGACCCATTATTTTGTGGTAATGGTCTGCATTCTCTTTGGTTAAGAACCTCTCTTGATTCCAAAGACTCTTTGGAGTATTCTCTTTCTTGCCTCTTGAATTGGTTTGTTTTCCCTTAGGTGCCATGATCTTGATGAGTCTTAGCTCAGTGATCCTGAAAAAACACACCAAACTTAAACGTTTGCTTGCCCTCTAGCAAAATAAAGGAAAGGGGAGAGAGAGGAGAAGAGCCAAATTCGAATGGTGGAGAGGAGGGGATGGCCGAATGTATATTTATAGGAGGATGGGAGAGATTTCGAAAAATTTGAAAGAGATATGATATAGAGATATGATTGATGGAAGGAAATAAAATCATGATATGAAAAAGATGAGATTTGTAATTGAAAAAGATATAAAGATGTTAAATCTGAAAATTTGGTTATGCATCTAAGAAATAAGAGATAATATGATGAGTTGAAAAAGATTTGGAAAGAAATTAAGAGGATAATTGAGCTTTTGAAAAGATTTGGGAAGGAGTTGAAAGAAAATTGAAAAGAGATTTAGAAAATTGTTGAATTTTAGAAAATTGAGGATGAATGATGAAAGTTTGAAACATGTTTATGCAGAAAATTATGAGTCAAAACATGAAAATTTGAAAAAAATTTGAAGTTGGAAACAAAATCTACTCCCCCTGCCTTTCTGGCGTTAAACGCCTAGAATGTTATCCATTCTGGCGTTTAACGCCCAATTGTTGGCCATTATGGGCGTTTAACGCCCAGCCAGGTACCCTAGCTGGCGTTAAATGCCAGAAACCCCTTTATCACTGAGCGTTTTTCTGAATGCCCAGGATGCTGCAATTCTGGCGTTAAACGCCCAGAATGGTACCCATTCTGGCATTTAACGCCCAAAATAGTACCTTTACTGGCGTTAAACGCCCAGAATGGGTAATGCCCAAAATGCCCTTTACTGGCGTTTTCTTGCCAGCAAGCTCCTTTTCTCTGCTTTTTGCACTGAATCCTTCTGTAACTCTGTGAATTCCTTCAATTTTGATGATTAACCTTTAAAGAAAGATGTATATCAAACTTCTACAAGTATTAATTAAAACAAATAACTTGCTAATGGCTGGGTTGCCTCCCAGCAAGCGCTTCTTTATTGTCTTTAGCTGGACCTTTACTGAGCTTCATTCAAGCCTCAGTTTTGAGCATTCTTGCTCAAAATTGCTTTCAAGATAATGTTTGATTCTCTGTCCATTAACAATGAACTTTTTGTCAGAATCAATATCTTGAAGCTCAACATATCCATATGGTGACACTCCTGTAATCACATATGGTCCCCTCCACCGGGATTTTAATTTCCCGGGAAATAATCTGAGCCTAGAGTTGAACAGCAGAACTTTTTGTCCTGGCTCAAAGACTCTGGATGACAATTTCTTGTCGTGTCACTTTTTTGCTTTTTACTTATAAATTTTTGCATTTTCAGAAGTATTGAGTCTGAACTCCTCTTGCTCATTTAGCTGGAGCAATCTTTTCTCACCAGCTAACTTAGCATCCAGGTTTAGGAATCTGGTTGCCCAGTAGGCTTTATGTTTCAGTTCCATGGGCAGATGACAGGCCTTGCCATACACAAGCTGGTATAGAGAGGTTCCTATAGGAGTCTTGAATGCTGTTCTGTATGCCCACAGAGCATCATCTAAGCTCTTTGCCCAATCCTTTCTACAGACAATTACAGTCCGTTCCAGGATTCTCTTTAGTTCTCTATTAGAGACTTCAGCCTGCTCATTTGTCTGTGGATGATACGGAGTTGCTACTTTGTGGCTAATTCCATATCAAACCATAGCAGAGTAAAGCTGTTTATTGCAGAAATGGGTGCCCCCATCACTGATTAGTACTCTGGAAACACCAAATCTGCTGAAAATATATTTCTGGAGGAACTTCAGCATAGTCTTGGTATCATTAGTGGGTGTGGCAATTGCCTCCACCCATTTAGATACGTAGTCTACTGCCACCAGAATGTAAGTGTTTGAGTATGATGGTGGGAAAGGACCCATGAAGTCAATACCCCATACATCAAACAACTCAATCTCTAAGATCCATTGTTGAGGCATGGCATAACCATGAGACAAGTTACCAGCTCTTTGGCAACTGTCACAGTTATGCACAAACTCTCGGGCATCTCTTTAGAGAGTAAGCCAATAGAAGCCACATTGGAGGACTTTAGTGGCTGTTCGCTCACTTCCAAAATGTCCTCCATATTGTGATCCATGGCAATGCCACAGGATCTTCTGTGCCTCCTCTCTAGGGACGCATCTGCAGATCATTCCGTCTGCACATCTCTTAAAGAGATATGGTTCATCCCATAAGTAGTACTTTGCATCAGAAATTAGTTTTTTTCTTTTGTAACCTGCTGTACTCCTGGGGTATGAACCTCACAGCTTTATTATTTGCAATGTCTGTAAACCATGGTGCTTCCTGAATGGCAAAAAGTTGCTCATCCGGAAAGGTCTCAGAGATCTCAGTAGGAGGGAGGGACGCCCCTGCTACTGGTTCTATCCGGGATAGGTGATCAGCTACCTAGTTCTCTGTCCCTTTTCTGTCTCTTATTTCTATATCAAACTCTTGCAGAAGCAACACCCATCTTATGAGCCTGGGTTTTGAATTCTGCTTTGAGAGTAGATATTTAAGAGCAGCATGGTCAGTATACACAATCACTTTTGAACCTACTAAATAGGATCTAAACTTGTCAATGGCATAAACCACTGCAAGTAACTCCTTTTCTATGGTTGTGTAATCCTTCTATGCTTCATTTAGAACATGACTGGCATAGTAAATGACGTGCAGAATCTTGTTATGCCTTTGTCCCAACACTGCACCAATGGCATGGTCACTGGCATCACACATTAATTCGAATGGTAATGTCCAGTCAGGTGCAAAGATGACTGGTGCTGTGACCAGCTTGGCTTTCAGGGTCTCAAACACCTACAGACACTCTGTGTCAAACACAAATGGCGTGTCAGCAGCTAGCAGGTTGCTTAGAGGTTTTGCAATTTTTGAAAAATCCTTTATGAACCTCCTATAGAATCCTGCATGCCCCAGAAAGCTTCTGATTGCCTTAACATTGGCAGATGGTGGTAATTTCTCAATTACCTCTACCTTGGCTTGATCCACCTCTATCCCCTTGCTTGATATTTTGTGTCCAAGGACAATTCCTTCAGTCACCATAAAGTGACATTTTTCCCAGTTTAAGACCAGGTTAGTCTCTTGGCACCTTTTCAGGACAAGTGCTAGATGATCAAGACAGGAGCTAAATGAGTCTCCAAATACTGAGAAGTCATCCATGAAGACTTCCAGGAACCTCTCTACCATATCAGAGAAGATAGAGAGCATGCACCACTGAAAGGTTGCAGGTGCATTGCATAGACCAAAAGGCATTCTTCTGTAAGCAAATACTCCAGATGGACATGTGAATGCTGTTTTCTCTTGGTTTTGAGGATCCACTGCAATTTGGTTATAGCCTTAATAGCCATCCAAAAAGTAGTAGTATTCATGGCCTGCTAGTCTCTCTAGCATCTGGTCTATGAATGGTAAGGGAAAATGATTCTTTCTGGTGGCTGTATTGAGCCTTCTGTAGTCAATACACATACGCCACCCTGTAACTGTTCTTGTGGGAAGTAGTTCATTCTTTTCATTATGAACCATTGTCATGCCTCCCTTCTTGGGGACAACTTGGACAGGGCTCACCCAGGGGCTATCAGAAATAGGATAAATAATCCTAGCCTCTAGTAACTTAGTGACCTCTTTCTGCACCACTTCCTTCATGGTTGGATTTAGCCGCCTCTGTGGTTGAACCACTGGCTTAGCATCATCCTCCAATAGGATCTTGTGCATGCATCTTGCTAGGCTAATGCCCTTAAGATCACTTATGGACCACCCAAGAGCTGTCTTGTGTGTCCTTAGCACTTGAATTAGTGCTTTCTCTTCCTGTGGATTTAAAGTAGAGCTTATGATCACTGGAAAAGTGTCACCTTCTCCCAGAAATACATATTTCAGGGATGATGGTAGTGGTTTGAGCTCGGGTTTAGGAGGTTTCTCCTCTTCCTGAGGGATTTTCAGAGGTTCTTTTATTTCCTCTGATTCCTCCAGATCAGGCTGGACATCTTTAAAGATTTTCTCTAGCTCTGATTCGAGACTCTCAGTCATATTGATCTCTTCTACCAAAGAGTCAATAATATCAGCACTCATGCGGTCATTTGATGTGTCTGGATGTTGCATAGCTTTGACAGCATTTAACTTGAACTCATCCTCATTGACTCTCAGGGTCACTTCCCCTTTTTGTACATCAATAAGAGTTCATCCAGTTGCTAGGAAAGGTCTTCCTAGAATGAGATTTGCACTCTTGTGCTCCTCCATTTCCAGCACTACAAAGTCAGTGAGAAAGGAAAATGGCCCAACCTTGACAATCATGTCTTCAATTATGCCTGATGGATATTTAATGGAGCCATCAGCAAGTTGAAGATATATCCGGGTTGGTTTGACTTCTTCAGTCAAGCCAAGGATTCTGATAGTGGATGCAGGTATTAGGTTGATACTTGCTCCAAGGTCACATAGAGCTGTCTTGGTATAAGCACCCTCTAATGTGCATGGTATCATAAAGCTTCCCGGATCTTTAAGCTTTTCTGGTAAGCTTTTTCAGAATGACTGCACTGCATTCTTCAGTGAGAAACACTCTTTCAGTTTCTCTCCAATCCTTCTTATGACTTAAGATCTCTTTCATGAACTTAGCATAAGAGGGTATTTGCTCAAGTGCCTCTGCAAACGGGATCTTTATTTCAAGAGTCCTGAGATAGTCTGCAAAGCGGGCAAATTGTTTATCCTGTTCCACTTGGCAGAGCTTCTGAGAATAAGGCATCTTGGCTTTATATTCTTCAACCTTAGTTGCTACAGGTTTATTCCTTACAGAAGTGGTTGGAGAAGCCTTCTTAGAGGGGTTACTATCATCACTTGCAGGTGTCTGATCCCTCATTGGTGTTTGAACGCCAGTATTGGGTGCTGGATGGGCATTTAACGCCAGCTTCCCACCCTTTTTTGGCGTTTGAACGCCAGAACTGGACAAGGAATGGGCGTTTAACGCCAACTTTTCCCCCTTTTTTGGCGTTTGAATGCCAGAGTTATTCCTCTCTGGGCTCTTGATGTCCTCAGAGGGATTTTGGGCAGTGGTTTGGTTATCCTCTGTCATTTGTTCCTTTCTTGACTCTTTGCTACTTTGAGCTGAGTTATTCAATGTCTTACCGCTCCTAAGTTGGACAGCTTGGCATTCTTTTGTTATCTGTTTAGATAGCTGCTGTCTTGTCTGGTTCAATTGTGCTTCTATATTCTTGTTAGCATTTTTAGTGTCTTGGAGCATCTCTTTGAATTCTGCTAATTGTTTTGTCATAAGGAGTAATTGCTGATTAAGTTCAACAATCTGTTCTTAAGGATTAGGATCAGTAGTTACTGCCCTGGACTCTTCCTTTATGTAGGACTCACTGCTAGAGTACAAATGTTGGTTTTTAGCAACCGTATCTATGAGTTCTTGAGCCTCTTCAATCGTTTTTCTCATGTGTATAGATCTACCAGCTAAGTGGTCTAGAGACATCTGAGCTTTTTCTGTAAGTCCATAGTAGAAGATGTCTAACTGTACCCACTCTGAAAACATTTCAGAGGGACATTTTCTTAGCATCCCTCTGTACCTCTCCCAGGCATTATAAAGAGATTCATGATCCTCTTGTTTAAAGCCTTAGATGTCCAGCCTTAGCTGTGACATCCTTTTTGGAGGGTAAAATTGATTCAGGAATTTGTCTGTTAATTGTCTCCATGTTTTTATGCTTGCTGTGGGTTGGTTATTTAACCACCACTTAGCTTGATCTTTTACAGCAAATGGAAACAATAATAATCTGTAGACATCCTGATCCACTTCTTTATCACGTATTGTGTCAGCAATTTGTAAGAACTGTGCCAGAAATTTAGTAGGTTCTTCCTGTGGAAGACCGAAATACTGGCAATTTTGCTGCACCATGATAATGAGCTGAGGATTTAGCTCAAAGCTGCTTACTTTGATGGGAGGTATACAGATGCTACTCCCATATGTAGCTGTAATGGGGTTAGCATATGACCCCAGAGTCCTTCTGGACTGTTCATTTCCACTTATGTCCATGATGGAGAAAAGAGAATTGATATGAATTGCAAATAAATTATATTTTTAAATATTTATTTAATTAAAAGTGACCAAAATTAAAATAGAATAAAATAAAATAAATGGAAAATAAAATAAAATAAAATTTCGAAAAAAAATATAAAATAAAAGCAAATTGAAGACTAAATTAATTAATTAATTAAAAAGATTTTGAAAATTAGCAATAAAAAAGATATGATTGAAAATTATTTTGAAAAAGATATGATTGCAATTAAAAAAAAGATATGATTGAAAAGATATGATTGAAGAAATTAAAAAGATTTGATTTTTTTGAAAAAGATTTGAAAAGATCAATTTTTGAAATTAGAATTTTGACTTGACTAAAAAGAAAAGATATGATTTTGAAAATCTTTGACTACTTTAATGCCAAATTTCGAAAATTATGAGTAAAATAAGGAAAAGATATTTTTTTGATTTTTGAATTTTAATGAGGAAAGAGAAAAACAACAAAATGACACTAGACTTAGAAATTTTAGATCAAAACAAAGAGAACAAACAAGAAGACTTTGAATGTCAAGATGAATACCAAGAACACTTTGAAGATCAAGATGAACACCAAGAACAAATTTTTGAAACATTTTTAAGTAAATAAAAGTACAAAAACACAAAACTTAAAATTTTTAGAAAATCAAACACAAATTTTCGAAAATTTAAAGGAAAACACTAAGAAGACACCAAACTTAGAATTTTTTTAAAAATCAAGAAAGAACTAAGGACATGCAATTTCGAAAAATTAAAAGAAAATAAAAGCATGCAATTGACACCAAACTTAAAATATGAAACTAAACTCAAATAAAAGACTCTAAACCAACAAAAATAAAATATTCCTAATCCAAGCAACAAGATAAACCGTCAGTTGTCCAAACTCGAACAATCCCCGGCAACGGCGCCAAAAACTTGGTGCACGAAATTACAATCAAACTTTTGCAACTCCGCACAACTAACCAGCAAGTGCACTGGGTCGTCCAAGTAATACCTTACATGAGTAAGGGTCGATCCCACGGAGATTGTCAGCTTGAAGCAAGCTATGGTTATCTTGTAACTCTTAGTCAGGATATCAATAATTCTCAGATTTAATTGTAAAAAGTAAAAGAACATGAAATAAATACTTGTGATGCAGTAATGAAGAACAGGTTGAGGCTTTGGAAATGCTTTGTCTTCTGAATCTCTGCTTTCCTACTATCTTCTTCTTCATGCACGCAAGGCTCCTTCCATGGCAAGCTTTATGTTGGGCATCACCGTTGTCAATGGCTACTTCCCGTCCTCTCAGTGAAAATGTTCCAATTGCGCTGTCACCGCACGGCTAATCATCTGTCGGTTCTCGATTATGTCGGAATAGGATCCATTGATCCTTTTGCGTCTGTCACTACGCCCAACCCTCGCGAGTTTGAAGCTCGTCACAGTCATTCCTTCCCAGATCCTACTCAGAATACCACAGACAAGGTTTAGACGTTCCGGATCTCAGGAATGGCCGCCAATAATTCTAGCTTGTACCACGAAGACTCTGATTTGAATCATGAGGCTAAGAGATATGAATTCAATCTAAGGTAGAACGGAGGTGGTTGTCAGGCACGCGTTCATAGGTTAGAATGATGATGAGTGTCACGGATCATCACATTCATCAGGTTGAAGTGCGAATGAATATCTTATAATAGAAGCAAGCGTGATAGAATGGAAAACAGTAGTAATTGCATTAATTCATGAAGAACAGCAGAGCTCCTCACCCCCAACAATGGGGTTTAGAGACTCATGCCGTAGAGAATACAATATGAAACGTGTAAAGTGTCATGAGGTACAAGATGAATCACTAAAAGTAATTTTTATAGTAAACTGGGGACCTAGGGTTACAGAAAATGAGTAAGCTAGGGTGTTTAGTGTAAAAATCAACTTTCGGGGCCCACTTGGTGTGTGCTTGTGCTGAGCATTGAAGCTTTCATGTGTAGAGATTTTTCTTGGAGTTAAACGCCAGCTTTTGTGCCAGTTTGGGCGTTTAACTCCAGCTTTTGTGCCAGTTCTAGAGTTAAACGCCAGAATTCTTGAGCTGACTTGGAACGCCTGTTTGGGCCATCAAATCTCGAGCAAAGTATAGACTATTATATATTTCTGGAAACCCAGGATGTTTACTTTCCAATGCAATTGAGAGCACGCCAATTGGGCTTCTGTAGCTCCAAAAAATCCACTTCGAGTGCAGGGAGGTCAGAATCCAACAGCATCTGCAGTCCTTTTTCAGCCTCTGAATCATATTTTTGCTCAGGTCCCTCAATTTCAGCCAGAAAATACCTGAAATCATAGAAAAACACACAAACTCATAGTAAAGTCCAGAAAAGTGAATTTTAAATGAAAACTAATAAAAGTATAATAAAAACTAACTAAAATATACTAAAAACATACTAAAAACAGTGCCAAAAAGCGTATAAATTATCCGCTCATCAACCACGAAGACTCTAATCGTGAACCAGGAGGCTAAGAGATATGCATTCAAGCTTGTTTTCATGTAGAACGGAAGTGTTTGTCAGGCACGTGTTCATAAGTGAGAATGGTGATGAGTGTCACTTGATCATTGACGAGCGGATAATTTATACGCTTTTTGGCATTGTTTTTACTTAGTTTTTAGTATGATTTAGTTGGTTTTTAGTATATTTTTATTAGTTTTTTAATTAAAAATCACATTTCTGGAATTTACTATGAGTTTGTGTATTTTTCTGTGATTTCAAGTATTTTCTGGCTGAAATTGAGGGAGCTGAGCAAAAATCTTATTCAGGCTGAAAAAGGACTGCTGATGCTGTTGGATTCTGACCTTCCTGCACTCAAAGTAGATTTTCTGGAGCTACAAAACTCCAAATGGCGCGCTCTCAATTTTTTTGGAAAGTAGACATCCAGGGCTTTCCAGCAATATATAATAGTCCATACTTTGCTCAAGGATAGATGACGTAAACTGGCGTTCAACGCCAGTTCCATGTTATAGTCTGGCGTCTAGCGCCAGAAACAAGTTACAAGTTGGAGTTCAACGCTAGAAACAAGTTACAACCTGGTGTTGAAAGCCCAAAACAGCCCAGGCACGTGAGAAGCTTAAGTCTCAGCCCCAGCACACACCAAGTGGGCCCCATAAGTGGATTTCTGCACTATCTATCATAGTTTACTCATTTTCTGTAAACCTAGGTTACTAGTTTAGTATTTAAACAACTTTTAGAGATTTATTTTGCATCTCATGACATTTTAGATCTAAACTTTGTAATCTCTGATGGCATGAGTCTCTAAACTCCATTGTTGGGGGTGAGGAGCTCTGCTGTGCTTCGATGAATTAATGCAACTATTTCTGTTTTCTATTCAAACACGCTTGTTTCTATCTAAGATGTTTATTCGCACTTCAATATGATAGATGTGATGATCCGTGACAGTCATCACCATTCTCAACCTATGAACGCGTGCCTGACAACCACCTCCGTTCTACTTTCGATTGAATGAATATCTCTTGGATTCCTTAATCAGAATCTTCGTGGTATAAGCTAGAATCCATTGGCAGCATTCTTGAGAATCCGGAAAGTCTAAACCTTGTCTGTGGTATTCCGAGTAGGATTCAGGGATTGAATGACTGTGACGAGCTTCAAACTCGCGAGTGTTGGGTGTAGTGACAGACGCAAAAGGATCAATAGATCCTATTCTGACATGATCGAGAACCGACAGATGATTAGCCGTGCAGTGACATCGCACCTGGACCTTTTTCACTGAGAGGACGGATGGTAACCATTGACAACGGTGATCCACCAACACATAGCTTGCAATAGGAGGAACCTTGCGTGCGTGAAGAAGAAGACAGGGAGAAAGCAGAGATTCAGAAGACAAAGCATCTCCAAAACTCCAACATATTTTCCATTACTGCATACCAAGTATTTATTTTATGTTCCCTTGTTCATTTGCAAGTCAACTGATAATTATAATTGACCTCCTAACTGAGATTTACAAGATAACCAGAGATTGCTTCAAACCAACAATCTCCGTGGGATTCGACCCTTACTCATGTAAGGTATTACTTGGATGACCCAGTGCACTTGCTGGTTAGTGGTATGAATTGTGAAAAGTGGGATTCACAATTCGTGCACCAAGTTTTTGACGCCGTTGCCGGGGATTGTTTGAGTTTGAACAACTAAAGGTTT
The DNA here is from genome assembly GCF_003086295.3 of Arachis hypogaea. Classification (NCBI taxonomy): domain Eukaryota; kingdom Viridiplantae; phylum Streptophyta; class Magnoliopsida; order Fabales; family Fabaceae; genus Arachis; species Arachis hypogaea. Next base: position 98,004,061 of record NC_092051.1, on the reverse strand, counting down.
ATTTTGTTGCTTAGATTAGGAATAATTTATTTTTGTTGCTATAGAGTCATTAAATTCTGAGTCCTTTATTTCCTTTTCAAAAAATTTTCAAAAATATTATTTTTCTTTATCAATTTTTAATTTTTTTTCTCGTGAGTTTAGTGTCTTGTTCTAAGTTTGGTGTTAATTGCATATTCTATATTTTTCTTTTAAATTTTCGAAGTTGTGTTCTTTGATCTTCAAGTTGTTCTTGTTTATTTGTCTTGTTTGATTTTTAGTTTTTCTTGTTCTGTGTCTTTTCTTGTGTTTTTCCAAAGCATTAGTCTTCAAAAAGGAATTTATTTTTAGTTAGTGAAAATATACCTCTTCAAAACAAGTGTTACATTTACAGCTCAATTGGCTAGAGCATTGGTTTATGTTCTTGATGATTGGGCACCGGTTCTATTAAAAATCTTTTTCAAAAATAATTTTTCTTGATTTAATCTTGTGCCAAACTTTAAGTTTGGTGTTTTCTTATTAATCTTTATATAATTTTCGAAAAGTTATTTTGGTCTTCTAAAAATTTGAAGTTTGGTGTTCTTTCTTTTGTTCTTGGTGTTCTTGTGAATCTTCAAAGTGTTCTTGAGTCTTCTTTGTGTCTTGATCTTAAAATTCTTAAGTTTGGTGTTCCTTGGTATTTTTCCTCCAAAATTTTCGAAAACAAGGAGCATTAGATCTAAAAATTTTAAGTCTTGTGTCTTTTATGTGTTTTTCTCTTTCATCATAAAATTCAAAATTCAAAAAAAAAAATCTTTTCTAACTATTTTTAAGCCATATTTTCGAATTTTTTTTAATAAAAATTCAGATTTCAATTTCAAAATTTTTTAAATCTTATCCTTTTAAGATTAAAAAAAATATATATATCTTTTTCAAAACAAATCTATATCTTTTCCTTCTTCAAATCTTTTCAACTCATAAATATCTTTTTCAAATCTTCACAATATCTTTTTCAAAACAAATTTATCTTTTTCAAATATCTTTTATATTTTTTTTAATTTTCAATTACATCTTTTTCCTATCATATTTATCTTTTACAAATCATATCTTCTATCTTATCTTTTCTCATAATTTTCAAATTACTTGGGTTGACTTGGTCAAAATTTTTCAAATCATATCTTTTTCAAAACTTCCTAACCAATTTTTTTTCTCTTTCTCTCTCTCCATTTTTCGAAAATCTTCACCCATTTTTATTTATTTTATTTTAATTTATTTTATTTTCGAAATAAATAAATAAATAAATAAAAATATTTTTTCTCTATTTTACATCATCTCCCTTTCTCCATCATGGATCTAAGTGGAAATGAACAGTCCAGAAGGACTTTGGGGTCATATGCTAACCCCACCACTGCTTCATATGGGAGTAGTATCAGCATACCCTCCATTGGAGTCAGTAGCTTGGAGTTGAATCCTCAGCTCATTATCATGGTGCAGCAAAGTTACCAGTATTCCGGTCTTCCACAGGAAGAACATACAGAGTTTCTGGCATAGTTTTACAAATTGCTGACACAGTACATGATAAGGAAGTAGATCAGGATGTCTACAGATTATTACTGTTCCCATTTGCTGTAAAAGACCAAGCTAAGAGGTGGTTAAATAACCAACCTAAGGCTAGCATAAAGACATGGAAACAGCTGACAGAAAAATTCCTGAATCAATACTTTCCTCTAAAACGGATGACACAGCTAAGGCTGGACATCCAAGGCTTTAAACAAGGAGATAATGAATCTCTTTATGATGCCAGGGAGAGATACAGAGAGATGCTAAGAAAATGGCCCTCTGAGATGTTTTCAGAGTGGGTTCAGCTAGACATCTTCTATTATGGGCTTACAGAAAGAGCTCAGATGTCTCTAGACTACTCAACTAGTGGATCTATCCACATGAGGAAGACAATTGAAGAAGCTCAAGAGCTCATTGATACAGTTGCCAGAAATCAGCATCTGTACTTAAGTAGCGAATCTTCCATGAAAGAAGAGGCTAAAACAGTGACTACTGAACTCAGCCCTGCTGAACAAGCTACTGAATTCAATCAGCAATTGGATTTTCTAACAAAACAGTTAGCCAAATTCAAGGGGAGACTACAAGAGACAAGGATGGCTAATATAAATATGGAAGAACAATTAAAGCAAACAAAGCAGTAGCTGTCAAAACAAATAACAGAAGAATGTCAAGCAGTTCAATTAAAAAGTGGGAAAACATTAAATACCCCACCTTAAGGCAGCAAGAAGCCAAGAAATGAGCAAACTACCCAAATTCCATCTGAGGACAGTAAGAGCCCGGGGAAAAATAATTTTGGCGCTAAAACGCTAGAAATTGGGTGGAAGGCTGGCGCTGAACGCCCAAACCATGCTCAGGACTGGCGTTCAACTCCAGAAACAAGCAAGGAACTGGCGTTGAACGCCCAAAGGAAGCACAGTTCTAGCGTTCAGACGCCAGGAACAGATGAGGAGTTGGCGTCTAATGCCACTCCAGCTTCCAACCCTGGCTTTCAAATGCCAGTGAGGGATCAGACACCTGCAAGTGCTGATAATAAATTCCTCAAGAAGGCTTCTCATCCTACCTCTGTAGGAAATAAACCTGCAGCAACTAAGGTTGAGGAATACAAAGCCAAGATTCCTTATCCTCAAAAACTCCGCAAAGAGGAGCAGGATAAGCAATTTGCCCGCTTTACAGACTATCTCAGGACTCTTGAAATAAAGATTCCGTTTGCAGAGGCACTTGAGCAAATACCCTCTTATGCCAAGTTCATGAAAGATATCTTGAGTCATAAGAAGGATTGGAGAGAAACTGAAAGAGTTCTCCTCACTGAAGAATGCAGTGCAGTCATTCTGAAAAGCTTCCCAGAAAAGCTTAAAGATCCCAGGAGCTTTATGATACCATGCATATTAGAGGGTAACTGCACCAAGACAGCTCTATGTTATCTTGGGGCAAGCATCAACCTAATCCCTGCATCCACTATCAGAAAGCTTGGCTTGACTGAAGAGGCCAAACCAACCCGGATCTGTCTTTAACTTGCTGATGGCTCCATTAAATACCTATCAGGCATAATTGAGGACATGATTGTCAAGGTTGGGCCATTTGCCTTCCCTACTGACTTTGTAGTGCTGGAAATGGAGGAGCACAAGAGTGCAACTCTCATTCTAGGAAGACCATTCCTAGCAACTGGACGAACCCTCATTGACGTCCAAAAAGGAGAGATAACCCTGAGAGTCAATGAGGATGAGTTTAAGTTGAATGTTGTCAAAGCTATGCAACATCCAGACACATCAGATGACTGCCTGGGCGTTGATATTATTGACTCCCTGGTGGAAGAGGTCCATATGACTGAGAGTCTCGAATGAGAGCTAGAGGACATTTTTAAAGATGTTCAGCCTGATCTAGAGGAACCAGAGGAAATAAAAGAACCTCTGAAAACTCCTCAGGAAGAAGAGAAACCTCCTAAACCCGAGCTCAAACCACTACCACCATCCCTGAAATATGCATTTCTGGGAGAAGGTGACACTTTTCCTGTAATCATAAGCTCTGCTTTAGGGCCACAGGAAGAGAAAGCACTAATTCAGGTGCTAAGGACACACAAGACAGCTCTTGGGTGGTCCATAAGTGATCTTAAGGGCATTAGCCCAGCCAGATGCATGCACAAGATCCTATTGGAGGATGATGCTAAGCCAGTGGTTCAACGACAGAGGCGGCTAAATCCCGCCATGAAGGAGGTGGTGCAGAAAGAGGTCACTAAGTTACTAGAGGCTGGGATTATCTATCCTATTTCTGATAGCCCCTGGGTGAGCCCTGTCCATGTTGTCCCTAAGAAGGGAGGAATGACAGTGGTTCATAATGAAAAGAATGAACTGGTTCCTACAAGAACAGTTACAGGGTGGCGTATGTGTATTGACTACAGAAGGCTCAATACAGCCACCAGGAAGGATCATTTTCCTTTACCATTCATAGACCAGATGCTAGAGAGACTAGCAGGTCATGAATATTACTGCTTTTTGGATGGCTATTCAGGTTACAACCAAATTGCAGTAGATCCTCAGGACCAAGAGAAAACAACATTCACATGTCCTTCTGGAGTGTTTGCCTACAGAAAGATGCCTTTTGGTCTGTGTAATGCACCTGCAACCTTTCAGAGGTGCATGCTCTCTATCTTCTCTGATATGGTAGAGAAGTTTCTGGAAGTCTTCATGGATGACTTTTCAGTATTTGGAGACTCATTCAGCTCCTGCCTTAACCATTTAGCACTTGTTCTGAAAAGATGCAAAGAGATCAACCTAGTTTTAAACTGGGAAAAATGTCACTTTATGGTGACTGAAGGGATTGTCCTTGGGTATAAATTTTCAAACAAGGGAATAGAGGTGGATCAAGCTAAAGTTGAAGTAATTGAAAAATGACCACCACCTGCCAATGTTAAGGCAATCAGAAGCTTTTTGGGGCATGCAAGATTCTATATGAGGTTTATAAAGGATTTTTCAAAAATTGCAAAACCTCTGAGCAATCTGCTAGCTACTGACATGCCATTTGTGTTTGACACAAAGTGTCTGCAGGTGTTTGAGACCCTGAAAGCTAAGCTGGTCACAACACCAGTTATTTCTGCACCAGACTGGACATTACCCTTCGAACTAATGTGTGATGCCAGTGACCATACCATTAGTGCAGTATTGGGACAGAGGCATAACAAGCTTCTGCATGTCATTTATTATGCTAGCAGTGTTTTAAATGATGCCCAGAAAAATTACACAACCACAGAAAAAGAATTGCTTGCAGTGGTTTATGCCATTGACAAGTTTAGATCCTATTTAATAGGATCAAAAGTGATTGTGTACACTGACCATGCTGTTCTTAAATATCTACTCACAAAGCAGGATTCAAAGCCCAGGCTCATAAGATGGGTGTTGCTTCTGCAAGAGTTTAATATAGAAATAAGAGACAGAAAAGGAACAGAGAATCAAGTAGCTGATCACCTGTCCCGGATAGAACCAGTAGCAAGAGCATCCCTCCCTCCTACTGAGATCTCTGAAACCTTTCCGGATGAGCAATTGTTTGCTATTCAGGAAGCTCTGTGGTTTGCAGACATTGCAAACTATAAGACACAAGGTTCTCCTTTTGTAACCATGGAGAGGAAGCATGAAAAGCTTCTCTCACTGCAGAGTCAACCAAAGCCCCCACAGTCAAACTCTAAGTTTGGTGTTGGGAGGCCACAACCAAACTCTAAGTTTGGTGTTGAACCCCCACATTCAAACTCTAAGTTTGGTGTTGGGAGGTCCCAACCTTGCTTTGATTATCTGTGAGGCTCCATGAGAGCTCACTGTCAAGCTATTGACATTAAAGAAGCGCTTGTTGGGAGGCAACCCAATGTTATTTAATTATATCTATTTATTTTCCATGGCTATTTTATGTTTTTTTTTAGGTTGATGATCATGTGAAGTCACAAAAATAAATGGAAAATTAAAAACAGAATGAAAAACAGCATGAAAAATAGCACACCCTGGAGGAAGATCATTCTGGCGTTTAAACGCCAGAAACAAGCACCAAGCTGGCGTTTAACGCCAGAAACAAGCATCAGTCTGGCGTTAAACGCCAGAAACAGGCTACATTTGGGCGTTTAACGCCAGAAACAGGCAGCAGTCTGGCGTTAAACGCCAGGATTGTACAGTAAGGGCATTTTCTATGCCTAATTGGAGCAGGGATGCTAAATCCTTGACCCCACTGGATCTGTGGACCCCACAGGATTCCCACCTACCTTACCATTCAAATTCAAACCATTTCCCTCCCAAACCCACCCATTCACACACTTCCATCTCCTCCATCTTCTCCACTTCTTTCTTCTTTTGCCAGAGGACGAGTAAACCTTTTAAGTTTGGTGTGGTAAAAGCATTGCTTTTGTTTTTCCATAATTCAGTGGTAGAGCAATTGACTGCAGATCAAAGAGCTATGAGGAAAGAGCAACAAAGGCAAGGAAGAGACATAGAGGAGCTCAAGAGCACCATTGGTTCTTCAAGAAGAGGAAGACGCAACCCTCATTAAGGTGGACCCATTCCTTAATCTCCTTGTTCTTATTTTCCTGTTTTTCGTTTACTATGCTTCATGTTTAATTATGTTTGTGTCTTTACTATATGATCACGAGTATCTGAGTGTCTATGTCTTAAAGATATGAATGTCCTATGAATCCATCACCTTTCTTAAATGAAAATTGTTTTCTGAAAAGAAAAAGAAGTACATGAATTTTGAATTTTAAAATAGTTTAATTATTTTGATTTGGTGGCAATACTTTTTGTTTTCTGAATGAATGCTTGAACAATGCATATTTCTTTTGAATTTGTTGTTTATGAATGTTAAAATTGTTGGCTCTTGAAAGAATGATGAAAAAGGAGAAATGTTATTTGATAACCTGAAAAATCATAAAAATGATTCTTGAAGCAAGAAAAAGCAGTGAAGAACAAAGCTTGCAGAAAAAAAATTCGAAAAAAAAGCAAGCAGAAAAAGTCAAAAGCTCTTTAAACCAAAAGGCAAGAGCAAAAAGCCAATAGCCCTTAAAACCAAAAGGCAAGGGTAATAAAAAGGATCCAAGGCTTTGAGCATCAGTGGATAGGAGGGCCTAAAGGAATAAAATCCTAGCCTTAGTGGCTAAACCAAGCTGTCCCTAACCATGTGCTTGTGGCGTGAAGGTGTCAAGTGAAAACTTGAGACTGAGCGGTTAAAGTTGAGGTCCAAAGCAAAAAAAAAAAAAAAAACAGAGTGTGCTTAAGAACCCTGGACACCTCTAATTGGGGACTTTAGCAAAGCTGAGTCACAATCTGAAAAGGTTCACCCAGTTATGTGTCTGTGGCATGTATGTATCCGATGGTAATACTGGAAAACAGAGTGCTTAGGGCCACGGCCAAGACTCATAAAGTAGCTGTGTTCAAGAATCAACATACTGAACTAGGAGAATCAATAACACTATCTAAATTCTGAGTTCCTATAGATGCCAATCATTCTGAACTTCAAAGGATAAAGTGAGATGCCAAAACTGTTCAGAAGCAAAAAGCTAATAGCGCCGCTCATCTAATTAACACTGATCTTCATAGATGTTTTTGGAATTCATTGTATATTCTCTTCTTTTTATCCTACTTTGTTTTTAGTTGCTTGGGTACAAGCAACAATTTAAGTTTGGTGTTGTGATGAGCGGATAATTTATACGCTTTTTGGCATTATTTTTACTTAGTTTTTAGTATGATTTAGTTGGTTTTTAGTATATTTTTATTAGTTTTTTAATTAAAAATCACATTTCTGGACTTTACTATGAGTTTGTGTATTTTTCTGTGATTTTAGGTATTTTCTGGCTGAAATTGAGGGAGCTGAGCAAAAATCTAATTTAGGCTAAAAAAGGACTGCCGATGCTGTTGGATTCTAACCTTCCTGCACTCAAAGTAGATTTTCTGGAGCTACAGAACTCCAAATGGCGCGCTCTCAATTGCGTTGGAAAGTAGACATCCAAGGCTTTCCATCAATATATAATAATTCATACTTTGCTTAAGGATAGACAACGTAAACTGGCGTTCAACGCCAGTTCCATGTTGCAGTCAGGCGTCCAGCGCCAGAAACAAGTTACAAGTTGGAGTTCAACGCCAGAAACAGGTTACAACCTAGCGTTGAATGCCCAAAACAGCCCAGGCACGTGAGAAGCTTAAGTCTCAGCCCCAGCACACACCAAGTGGGCCCCAAAAGTGGATTTCTGCACTATCTATCATAGTTTACTCATTTTCTGTAAACCTAGGTTACTAGTTTAGTATTTAAACAACTTTTAGAGATTTATTTTGCATCTCATGACATTTTAGATCTGAACTTTGTAATCTCTGACGGCATGAGTCTCTAAACTCCATTGTTGGGGGTGAGGAGCTCTGCTGTGTTTCGATGAATTAATGCAACTATTTCTGTTTTCTATTCAAACACGCTTATTTCTATCTAAGATGTTCATTCGCACTTCAATATGATGGATGTGATGATCTGTGACAGTCATCACCATTCTCAACCTATGAACGCGTGCTTGACAACCACCTCCGTTCTACTTTCGATTGAATGAATATCTCTTGGATTCCTTAATCAGAATCTTCGTGGTATAAGCTAGAATCCATTGGCAGCATTCTTGAGAATCCGGAAAGTCTAAACCTTGTCTGTGGTATTCCGAGTAGGATTCAGGGATTGAATGACTGTGACGAGCTTCAAACTCGCGAATGTTGGGCGTAGTGACAGACGCAAAAGGATCAATGGATCCTATTCTGACATGATCGAGAACTGACAGATGATTAGCCGTGCGGTGACAGCGCACCTGGACCTTTTTCACTGAGAGGACGGATGGTAACCATTGACAACGGTGATCTACCAACACATAGCTTGCCATATGAGGAACCTTGCGTGCGTGAAGAAGAAGTTAGGGAGAAAGCAGAGATTCAGAAGACAAAGCATCTCCAAAACTCCAACATATTCTCCATTACTGCATACCAAGTATTTATTTTATGTTCCCTTGTTCATTTGCAAGTCAACTGATAATTATAATTGACCTCCTAACTGAGATTTATAAGATAACCAGAGATTGCTTCAAACCAACAATCTCCGTGGGATTCGACCCTTACTCACGTAAGGTATTACTTGGACGACCCAGTGCACTTGCTGGTTAGTGGTACGAATTGTGAAAAGTGTGATTTTGTAACCCTAGGCTACTAGTTTAGTATTTAAACAACTTTTAGAGACTTATTTTGTATCTCATGACATTTTAGATCAAAAACTTTGTATTCTCTGACGGCATGAGTCTCTAAACCCCATTGTTGGGGGTGAGGAGCTCTGCTGTGTCTCGATGAATTAATGCAAGTATTTCTGTTTTCCATTCAAACACGCTTGTTCCTATCTAAGATGTTCATTCGCGCTTAACTGTGATGGAGGTGATGATCTGTGACACTCATCACCTTCCTCAAATCATGAACGTGTGCCTGACAACCACCTCCGTTCTATATACAATTGAATGAGTATCTCTTAGATTCCTTAATCAGAATCTCCGTGGTATACGCTATAACTGATGGCGGCATTCATGAGAATCCGGAAAGTCTAAACCTTGTCTATGGTATTCCGAGTAGGATTCAAGGATTGAATGACTATGACGAGCTTCAAACTCCTGAAGGCTGGGCGTTAGTGACAGACGCAAAAGGATAGTAAATCCTATTCCAACCGGATCGAGAACCAACCGGTGATTAGCCGTGCTGTGACAGAGCGCGTGAGCGTAGTTTTCACTGGAAGGATGGAAGGTAGCCATTGACAACGGTGATCCACCAACACACAGCCTGCCATAGGAGGACGTGCGTGCGTGAATCAGAAGACAGAGGAAAGCAGAGATTCAGAAGACAAAGCATCTCCAAAACTCCAACATATTCTCCATTACTGCACAACAAGTAACCTTTAATTTATGCTCTCTTGGTTATTCGCAATTCAACTGATAAACATAATTGACTTCCTGACTAAGATTTACAAGATAACCATAGATTGCTTCAAACCAACAATCTCCGTGGGATTCGACCCTTACTCACGTGAGGTATTACTTAGACGACCCAGTGCACTTGCTGGTTAGTGGTACGCGTTGTGAAAAGTGTGATTTACAATTCGTGCACCAAGTTTTTGGCGCCGTTGCCGGGGATTGTTCGTGTTTGGACAACTAACGGTTTATTTTGTTGCTTAGATTAGGAAAAATTTCTCTTTTTTGGTTTAGAGTCTTTTATTATTTATCCCTTGTTAAAATACTTTAAACTTATAGCTCAGTTAGTTAGAACGTGGTGTTTATGTTCATGGTAATTGGCTATCATATTTTTATAACCTTTTTCAAAAATAATTTTTCTATTAAATCCTGTGCCAAACTTTAAGTTTGGTGTTTTCTTGTTGATTTCCCTTTGGTTTTCGAAAATTTTGGTTTGGTTTTCTAAAAATTTTAAGTTTGGTGTTCTTTCTTCATGTTCTTGTGTTCTTGTGAGTCTTCAAAGTGTTCTTGAGTTTTCCTTGTGTCTTGATCTTAAAATTCTTAAGTTTGGTGTTCCTTGGTGTTTTCCCTCCAAAATTTTCAAAAACAAGAAGCATTAGATCTAAAAATTTTAAATCTTGTACTATCTTATTGTTTTTCTCTCTCCTCACTAAATTTAAAAATATCTTTTCTCTCTATTTTTAAAACAAATTTTCGAAAATTATAAAAAAAAATAAAAAAAATAAAAAATAAAAAAATTATATAATAATAAATAAATAAATAAATAGATAAAAAGGTAAATCAATCCAAGTTATATCCCTTTATCCATCATGGACATAAGTGGAAATGAACAGTCCAGGAGGACTCTGGGGTCATATTCTAACCCCTCTACTGCTTTATATGGGAGTAGTATCTGCATACCCTCCATTGGAGTTAGTAGCTTTGAGTTGAATCCTCAGCTCATTATCATGGTGCAGCAAAGTTGTCAGTATTCCGGTCTTCCACAGGAAGAACCTACAGAGTTTCTGGCACAATTTTTACAAATTGCTGACACAGTGCATGATAAGGAAATAGATCAGGATGTCTACAGACTATTACTGTTTCCATTTGCTGTAAAAGATCAAGCTAAGAGGTGGTTAAATAACCAACCTAAGGCCAGCATAAGAACATGGAAACAGCTGACAGAAAAATTTCTGAATCAGTATTTTCCTCCAAAAAGGATGACACAACTAAGGCTGGACATCCAAGGCTTTAAACAAGGAGATAATGAATCTCTTTATGATGCCTGGGAGAGATACAGAGAGATGCTACGAAAATGCCCCTCTGAAATGTTTTCAGAGTGGGTTCAGTTAGACATCTTCTACTATGGGCTTGCAGAAGGAGCTCAGATGTCTCTAGATTACTCAGCTGGTGGATCTATCCATATGAGAAAGACAATTGAAGAGGCTCAAGAGCTCATTGATACAGTTGCCAGGAATCAGCATCTGTACCTAAGCAGCAACCCTTCCATGAATGAAGAGGTTAAAACAGTAACTGCTGAATTCAGTACTGTAAAACAAGCTGCTGAATTCAATAAGCAATTGGATTTTCTAACAAAGCAGCTAGCTGAATTCAAGGACAGGCTACAGGAGACAAGGATAGCTAATATAAATATGGACGAACAGTTTAAGCAAACAAAGCAGCAGCTATCAAGGCAAATAGCAGAAGAATGCCAAGCAGTTCAATTAAGAAGTGGGAAAACATTAAATACCCCACCTCAAGGCATCAAAAATTCAAGAAATGAGCAACCCACCAAAGATTCACCTGAGGACAGTAAGAGCCCAAGGAAAAATAATTCTGGCACTAAAATGCCAGAAAATGGGTGGAAGGCTGGCGCTGAACGCCCAGACCATGCCCAAAACTGGCGTTCAGCGCCAGAAACAAGGCAGGATTGGCGTTCAACGCCAGAAATGGGCAAGAATCTGGCGTTGGACGCCCAAATAGGGCAAGTTCCAGCGTTAAACGCCCAAAATGGGCATATTTCTAGCGTTCAGGCGCCAGGAACAGGCAAGGAGCTGGCGTCCAGTTTCACTCCAGCTTCTGACTCTGGCACTCAATTGCCAGTGAGGGATCAGACACACACAAGTGCTGATAACAACCCCTCTAAAAAGGCTTCTTTAACCACTAAGGTTGAGGAATATAAAGCCAAGATACCTTATCCTCAAAAACTCCGGAAAGAGGAACAGGATAAGCAATTTGCTCGCTTTGCAGATTATCTAAGGACTCTTGAAATAAAGATTCCATTTGCAGAGGCACTTGAGCAAATACCTTCTTATGCCAAGTTCATGAAAGAGATCTTGAGTCATAAAAAGGAGTGGAGAGAAACAGAAAGAGTTCTCCTCACTGAAGAATGCAGTGCAGTCATTCTGAAAAGCTTTCCTGAGAAGCTTAAAGACCCTGGGAGTTTTCTGATACCATGCATATTAGAAGGTGATTGCACCAAGACAGCTTTATGCGATCTTGGGGCAAGCATCAACCTAATACCTGCATCCACTATCAGAAAGCTTGGTTTAACTGAAGAAGTTAAACCAACCCGGATATGTCTTCAACTTGCTGATGGCTCCACTAAATACCCATCAGGCGTGATTGAAGACATGATTGTCAGGGTTGGGCCATTCGCCTTTCCCACTGACTTTGTTGTGCTGGAAATGGAGGAACACAAGAGTGCTACTCTCATTCTAGGAAGACCCTTCCTAGCAACTGGACGATCCCTTATTGACGTCCAACAGGGGGAAATAACCCTGAGAGTCAATGATGATGAGTTCAAGTTGAACGCTGTCAAAGCCATGCAGCATCCAGACACATCAACAGACTGCATGAAAGTTGATCTTATTGACTCCTTGGTAGAAGAGATCAACATGGCTGAGAGCCTCGAATCAGAGTTGGAAGACATCTTTAAAGATGTTCAGCCTGATTTGGAGGATTCAGAGGACATGAAAGAGCCCCTGAAATTTCTTCTAAAAGAGGAAAAACCTCCTAAACCGGAGCTCAAGCCACTACCACCATCCTTGAAATATGCATTTCTAGGAGAAGGTGATACTTTTCCAGTGATCATAAGCTCTGATTTAAGTTCACAGGAAGAGGAAGCACTTATTCAAGTGCTAAGAACACACAAAACAGCTCTTGGGTGGTCCATAGGTGACCTTAAGGGCATAAGCCCAGCTAGATGCATGCACAAAATCCTATTGGAGGATAATGCCAAACCAGTGGTTCAACCACAGAGGCGGCTAAATCCAGCCATGAAGGAAGTGGTGCAGAAAGAGGTCACCAAATTACTAGAGGCTGGGATTATTTATCCCATTTCTGATAGCCCCTGGGTGAGCCCTGTTCAAGTCGTCCCAAAAAAGGGAGGCATGACAGTGATTCATAATGAAAAAAATGAACTGGTTCCTACAAGAACAGTTACAGGGTGGCGCATGTGTATTGACTACAGAAGGCTCAATACAGCCACCAGAAAGGATCATTTTCCTTTACCATTCATAGACCAGATGCTAGAGAGACTAGCAGGTCATGATTATTACTGCTTTTTGGATGGCTATTCAGGATATAACCAGATTGCAGTGGATCCCCAGGATCAAGAGAAAACAGCATTCACATGTCCATCTGGAGTGTTTGCTTATAGAAGGATGCCCTTTGGGCTATGTAATGCGCCTGCAACCTTCCAGAGATGCATGCTCTCTATTTTCTCTGATATGGTGGAAAAATTTCTGGAAGTCTTCAAGGATGACTTCTCAGTATATGGAGACTCATTCAGCTCCTGTCTTGATCACTTGAAACTTGTTCTGAAAAGATGCCAAGAAACCAACCTAGTTTTAAACTGGGAAAAGTGTCACTTCATGGTGACTGAAGGAATTGTTCTTGGGCATAAAATCTCAAACAAGGGAATAGAGGTGGATCAAGCAAAAATAGAGGTAATTGAAAAATTACCACCACCTGCCAATGTTAAGGCAATCAGAAGCTTTCTGGGGCATGCAGGATTCTATAGGAGGTTTATAAAGGATTTTTCAAAAATCGCAAAACCTCTAAGCAATCTGCTAGCTGCTGACACGCCATTTGTGTTTGACACAAAGTGCCTGCAGGCGTTTGAAACGCTGAAAGCTAAGCTGGTCACAGCACCAGTCATTTCTGCACCAGACTGGACATTACCATTTGAGTTAATGTGTGATGCCAATGATCATGCCATTGGTGCAGTATTGGGACAGAGGCATGACAAGCTTCTGCATGTCATTTATTATGCCAGTCGAGTTTTAAATGATGCCTAGAAAAATTACACAACCACAGAAAAAGAATTACTTGCAGTGGTTTACGCCATTGACAAGTTCAGATCATACTTAGTAGGATCAAAAGTGATGTGTATACTGATCATGCTGCTCTTAAATATCTACTCACAAAGCAGGATTCAAAACCCAGGCTCATCAGATGGGTATTGCTTCTGCAAGAGTTTGATATAGAAATAAGAGACAGAAAAGGGACAGAGAACCAAGTGGCTGATCATCTGTCCCGGATAGAGCCAGTGGAAGGGACGTTCCTCCCTTCTCTTGTGATCTCTGAGACGTTTCCTGATGAGCATTTATTCGCCATTCAGGAAGCACCATGGTTTGCCGATATTGCAAACTATAAAGCTGCAAGGTTCATACCCAAGGAGTACAACAGGATACAAAAGAAGAAATTAATTACTGATGCAAAGTACTACTTGTGGGATGAACCTTATCTCTTTAAGAGATGTGCAGACGGAATTATCCGTAGGTGTGTGCCTAGAGAAGAAGCACAGAGGATCCTGTGGCATTGCCACGGATCTCAATATGGAGGCCATTTCGGAGGTGAGCGAACAGCCACCAAGGTCCTCCAATGTGGCTTCTATTGGCCCACACTCTATAAAGATTCCCGAGAGTTTGTACGTAATTGTGACAGTTGCCAAAGAGCTGGCAATCTGCCTCATGGTTACGCCATGCCTCAACAAGAAATCTTGGAAATTGAGTTATTTGACGTATGGGGAATTGACTTTATGGGACCTTTTCCACCATCATATTCAAACACTTATATTCTGGTGGCAGTTGACTATGTATCAAAATGGGTTGAGGCTATTGCCACACCCACCAATGATACTAAAACAGTGCTGAAGTTCCTCCAGAAATATATCTTTAGCAGGTTTGGTGTCCCTAGAGTGTTAATCAGTGATGGGGGCACTCACTTCTGCAATAAACAGCTTTACTCTGCCATGGTTCGGTATGGAATTCGCCACAAGGTAGCCACTCCATATCATCCACAAACCAATGGGCAAGCTGAAGTCTCTAACAGAGAATTAAAGAGAATCCTGGAACGGACAGTAAATACCCGTAGAAAGGATTGGGCACGAAGCTTGGATGATGCTCTGTGGGCTTACAGAACAGCATTCAAGACCCCTATAGGGACCTCTCCATACCAACTCGTGTATGGTAAGGCATGCCACCTGCCCGTGGAACTGGAACATAAGGCCTACTGGGCAACCAGATTCCTAAACTTTGATGCCAAATTAGCAGGAGAAAAACGATTGCTCCAGCTAAATGAGCTAGAGGAATTCAGATTCACAGCTTTCGAAAATGCCAAGCTTTATAAAGAAAAATAAAAAAAATGGCATGACAGAAAGCTGTCATCTAGAATCTTTGAACCAGGACAAAAGGTCCTGTTGTTTAACTCTAGACTCAGGCTATTCCCCGGGAAACTGAAATCCCGGTGGAGGGGACCATACGTGATTACAAGTGTGTCACCATATGGTTATGTGGAGCTTCAAGATATTGATTCTGATAAGAAGTTCATTGTCAATGGACAGAGAATCAAGCATTATCTTGAAGGAAACATGGAGCAAGAATGCTCAAGGCTGAAGCTAGATTAAAAGCTCAGCAAGGTCCAGCTAAAGACAATAAAGAAGCGCTTGCTGGGAGGCAACCCAGCCATGGGGCAACAATCCTCTAAGCATTTTGCCCTATTTCTATTTTTATTTTTATTTGTTTATATAGAGTTCATTAACAACAAGGTAAATAATCATTTACAGAAGACCTCGGCACACAAAACAGAGAAAAAGAGCTCAATGGCAAGAAAACGCCAGTAAAGGGGCATTTTGGGCGTTCAGCGCCCAAAATGGGCATCCACTGGGCGCTGAACGCTAGTAATGGCAGCAATCTGGGCGTTCAACGCCAGAAATGGCCACCCACTAGGCGTTGAACGCCAGGAATGGCAGCAACTGGGCGCTGAACGCCCAAGAGATCAGCATTTGGGCGCTGAACGCCCAAAACAAGCAGTGTTTGGGCGTTCAAACGCCAGGAAGGCAGGGAGGAGCCAAATTCATTTTTCCACACGTTTTTCCATTCTAATTTAAAATTTTATGATTCAATACATGATTTTATTTACATAAACATGTCAAGAACCCTGATTTCTAAAAAAAATTCCTACTTTCAAAATATCAAATGTATCTTAATTCATAAGCACACACCCTCTTTGCAAATTCAATCCAACTCTTTTCAAATCTTTTCCAAAAAACAAATCTATCTTTTTCACTCTAAAATCTTTTCAATATCTTTTTTTTATTATCTTTTTCAAAATCCAGATTTATCTTTTTCAAAAATCTATTCTATCTTTTCAAAATTAAACTATATCTTCTATCTTATCTTTTTCAACTCAATCTTTTTATCTTATCTCTTCCAATTTTTCGAAAACCCACCCCCCCACCCCTTTAAAATTGGGTTCGGCCTCCCCCCTCCTCCATCAACAAGTGCACCTCGATCTCCTTCTATCCCTCTCCTTTCTTTTCTTTTGCTTAAGGACAAGCAAACCTCTAAGTTTGGTGTGTTTATCCGAGATCACTAAGATCATGGTTCCTAAAGGAAAACAACCCACTCCAAGAGGCAAGAAAGAGAGCGTTCCAAAACCACTTTGGAATCAAGGGAAGTTCTTATCTAAAGAACATTCAGACCATTATCTTAAAGTAATGGGTCTGAGATCAGTAATCCCGGAAGTTAGATTCGATCTGAAAGAAGATGAATATCCAGAGATCCAGGAGCAAATTCGAATCAGGAACTGGGAAGTCCTAGCTAATCCTGAAACGAAAGTAGGAAGGAACATGGTCCAGGAGTTCTATGCTAATATGTGGCAGACTGACAAGCAAAAACTATCTGGAACTGCCCTCTATGAATTTCGGACCATGGTCAGAGGGAAGATTGTTCATACTACCCCTGACAAGATCAGGGAGATCTTAAAGCTACCTCAGCTAAAGGATGATCCAGACTCCTTCAACAGGAGGATGATGAGAGCAGACATTGGCTTGGATAAGATTCTAGAGGACATATGTATCCCTGGAGCCAGGTGGACCACCAACACAAAGGGTGTCCCAAATCAACTCAAGAGGGAGGATCTCAAACCAGTCGCTAGAGGATGGCTGGACTTCATTGGGCGTTCTCTGTTGCCTACTAGCAACCGTTCTGAAGTCACAGTCAAAAGAGCAGTGATGATCCATTGCATCATGATAGGAAAGGAAGTGGAGATTCATCAGCTAATTTCAACTGAGCTCTACAAGATTGCTAACAAAAATTCAAAAGAGGCCAGGTTGGCTTATCCAAGCGTGATTTCTCTGCTCTGCAAGGACGCTGGAGTAAGGATGGGAATAACTGAATATATCCTAATTGAAAAGTCAATCACCAAGGCATCAATGGAAAAACAACAAGCACAGGAGGATCCCATCAAGAAGAGAGCACAGGAATTCCTCCCAGAGATCCCTCAAGCTGAATACTGGGAGTATCTTGAGACGTCCGTCACCAAGATACGGGAAGCTATGGAGCAAATAATAAAAGAACAGAAGGAACACAGTCAAATGCTGACCTATATGTTTAAAGAACAAGAGGAGCAGGGGCGTGACTTAAGGGAACTGAAGCGCCAAAAGTCTTCTCTTGTAGGACCAAGCACCCCAAGGATCAGAGGAACCCCCGTGCCCCCAGAATAAAGGTTGTTAATTTCCAATTTCTGCCTTAACTCTGTGACAGTGTCCTTATAAAAGTTTACCTTAGAAGTCATATAATAGTAATTAGTATCTATTTGATTTTATCTCCAATTAAGCTATAGTTTATTTTTCTCATCATCATTAAACATGAATAAAATAGTAGATCTTTTGAATAAGAAGCAATAAAATTTCGAGTTTCAATAAGAGAAATTCTAATTAGTTAAATGTGGTGGCAATGCTCTCTATCTTCTAAATGAATGCTTGAACAGTGCATATGTCTTTTGAATTTGTTGTTTAAGACTGTTAAATATGTTGGCTCTTGAAAGAATGATGAACATGAGACATGTTATTGATAATCTGAAAAATCATAAAAATGATTCTTGAAGCAAGAAAAAGCAGCAAAGAATAAAGATTGCCAAAAAAAAAAAAAAAGAAAGTAGAAAAAGCCAAAAGCTCTTAAAACCAAAAGGCAAGGGCAAATAAAAGGGATCCCAAGGCTTTGAGCATCAGTGGATAGGAGGGCCTAAAGGAATAAAATCCTGGTCTAAGCGGCTAAACCAAGCTGTCCCTAACCATGTGCTTGTGGCGTGAAGGTGTCAAGTGAAAACTTGAGACTGAGCGGTTAAAGTCAAGGTTCAAGCTAAACGAAGAGTGTGCTTAAGAACTCTGGACACCTCTAATTGGGGACTTTAGCAAAGCTGAGTCACAATCTGAAAAGGTTCACCCAGTTATGTGTCTGTGGCATTTATGTATCCAATGGTAATACTGGAAAACAAAGTGCTTAGGGCCACGGCCAAGACTCATAAAGAAGCTGTGTTCAAGAATCATCACACTGAACTAAGAGAATCAATAACACTATCTGAATTCTGAGTTCCTATAGATGCCAATCACTCTGAGCTTCAATGGATAAAGTGAGATGCCAAAACTGTTCAGAAGCAAAAAGCCACTAGCCCCGCTCATCTAATTAGAATCTGAGCTTCATTCAAAAACTCTGAGATATTATTGCTTCTCAACCTATTAGTTTTCTATTTTATTTTTCTAGTTGCTTGAGGACAAGCAACAGTTTAAGTTTGGTGTTGTGATGAGCGGATATTTTATACGCTTTTTGGGGTTAATTTCATATAGTTTTGAGTATGTTCTAGTTAGTTTTTAGTCTATTTTCATTAGTTTTTAGGAAAAATTCATATTTCTGGACTTTACTATGAGTTGTGTGTTTTTCTGTAATTTCAGGTATTTTTCTGGCTGAAATTGAAGGAGCTGAGCAAAAATCTGATTCAGGCTGAAAAAGGACTGCTGATGCTATTGGATTCTGACCTCCCTGCACTCAAAGTGGATTTTCTGGAGCTACAGAACTCAACATGGCATGCTTTTAATTGCGTTGGAAAGTAGACATCCAGGGCTTTCCAGCAATATATAATAGTCTATACTTTGCACAAGGATAGACGATGTAAACTGGCGTTCAACGCCAGTTCTCTGCCCAATTCTGGCGTCCAGCGCCAGAAAAGGATCAAAAGCTGGAGTTGAACGCCCAAACTGGCATAAAAACTGGCGTTCAACTCCACAAATGGCCTCTGCACGTGAATTGCTTAAGTCTCAGCCCAGCACACACCAAGTGGGCCCCAGAAGTGGATCTCTGCATCATCTATCATAGTCCACTCATATTTTGTAACCCTAGGCTACTAGTTTAGTATTTAAACAACTTTTAGAGACTTATTTTGTATCTCATGACATTTTAGATCAAAAACTTTGTATTCTCTGACGGCATGAGTCTCTAAACCCCATTGTTGGGGGTGAGGAGCTCTGCTGTGTCTCGATGAATTAATGCAAGTATTTCTGTTTTCCATTCAAACACGCTTGTTCCTATCTAAGATGTTCATTCGCGCTTAACTGTGATGGAGGTGATGATCTGTGACACTCATCACCTTCCTCAAATCATGAACGTGTTCCTGACAACCACCTCCGTTCTATATACAATTGAATGAGTATCTCTTAGATTCCTTAATCAGAATCTCCGTGGTATACGCTATAACTGATGGCGGCATTCATGAGAATCCGGAAAGTCTAAACCTTGTCTGTGGTATTCCGAGTAGGATTCAAGGATTGAATGACTGTGACGAGCTTCAAACTCCTGAAGGCTGGGCGTTAGTGACAGACGCAAAAGGATAGTAAATCCTATTCCAACCGGATCGAGAACCAACCGGTGATTAGCCGTGCTGTGACAGAGCGCGTGAGCGTAGTTTTCACTGGAAGAATGGAAGGTAGCCATTGACAACGGTGATCCACCAACACACAGCCTGCCATAGGAGGACGTGCGTGCGTGAATCAGAAGACAGAGGAAAGCAGAGATTCAGAAGACAAAGCATCTCCAAAACTCCAACATATTCTCCATTACTGCACAACAAGTAACCTTTAATTTATGCTCTCTTGGTTATTCGCAATTCAACTGATAAACATAATTGACTTTCTGACTAAGATTTACAAGATAACCATAGATTGCTTCAAACCAACAATCTCCGTGGGATTCGACCCTTACTCACGTGAGGTATTACTTGGACGACCCAGTGCACTTGCTGGTTAGTGGTACGCGTTGTGAAAAGTGTGATTTACAATTCGTGCACCAGTACTATATCCTCGGATTGGGCATGCAAGTTTGCCAGGCACTATATCCTCGGAACGATAGTGTGCCAGGCACTATATCCGCGGAACAAAAGCGTGCCAGGTGCTATGTCCTCCGAAGTGGCAGAAGGGCGACATCCGAAAGGGTGTGTCGGGTTGGCATTTATAGACGGACAAGTGATATCACGAGCTAATAGAACAGGCATTCATCATATACATCTTTTATGTGCTTGTTTGCGTCGACTACTTGAGTTTGCATAATTGTATAACATGCTTACTTTCTTCTTGAATTACTTGTATATGTTTGAATATTACTTGTGTTTTCTTTGCTTGTATTATTTGTGTTTGTCTGGTGTTGAGGAGAGTAAGTAGGCGGTGGCGATGGGATCGCACGGAGGGTAGGTTGGCGAAGGCTGTGGGACAGCGGTGACTAGATTAGTTAGTAATTTCCCCAAGTTAGATTACCCTGTTATTTTATTACGGATATAAGTTATGTTTAATGTTTTAGTATGCCTTAAGAATGAATCTTGTGATGGATATGGAGTCTAGGATTGCCTCTGGCGTCCCGGGGTCTTATATCCTACATCACTGGACACTGTTACTATACTAAGAACCTCTGGTTCTCATACCATATTTCTGTTATGTTTTTCAAATGCAGGTTGCGACCCACCTCGGTGAGTTGCTTGGATGGTGACAGAAGCGGAAGATCTTGTTACTCTTGGAGTCTTTTGATTTGTTTTATTATATATATCTCTCACTTTTGTTTATTTTGCTTTGCCTAGAGGCGTGTATTTGAGAGAACAAAACTTGTATAAGCTGTTTTAACTGTCTGATTTCATGTATGGTCTGTATATGGCTAGCCAGCTTAAACTCCGCGAGCTGTGGCTAGATCTCTATGATATTATACTATGATCTTTTGTTATACTGTAACTATTTCTTGTGCTTTTAAGTTAGTAGTTACGCTGGGACATTTTGCGCTTTTCAAATCCTGTTTTTGAGCTATATCCTTTATCGGGCTTCTAGATTATACTATTTTTTCTATATTTATATTATGTATGAGCCTAGAACTGTCGTAATCTCTGATTAACCTTTGCTTTATGACGAGAGGTAAAGCTTAGGCTAATTAGGGTGTTACACTAACTCTTGTTATGTAGTAATGCCTTTTGGATTAAAAAATGACAGAGCCACATACCAACGACTAATGAACAAAGTGTTTTCTCCTCACCTAGGGAAACTCATGGAAGTCTATGTGGATGACATGCTCATCAAAACTAAAGACGACTTAGACCTCTTGTCCGATCTCTCCGAGGTGTTCTCTATAATCAGAAAATATGAAATGAGACTAAACACCTCCAAATGCACCTTCGCGGTGGAAGCAGGAAAGTTCTTAGGTTTCATGCTAACCCAAAGGGGCATAGAAGCAAACCCGGATAAGTATTGAACCATACTAGAGAAGAAGAGCCCGACTTGTCTCAAGGAAGTCCAACAGCTAAATGAAAGGCTGGCAACACTATCCAGATTCTTGACAAGATAAGCATTGAAGTCCCTACCCTTATATTCAATCCTCAGAAAAAAAAAGCAATTTAAATGGTCCCAGGAGTGTGAACAAGCTTTTCAAGGCTTTAAAGCTTTTCTGGTGGCTGTATTGAGCCTTCTGTAGTCAATACACATACGCCACCTTGTAACTGTTCTTGTGGGAAGTAGTTCATTCTTTTCATTATGAACCACTGTCATGCCTCCCTTCTTGGGGACAACTTGGACAGGGCTCACCCAGGGGCTATCAGAAATAGGATAAATAATCCTAACCTCTAGTAACTTAGTGACCTCTTTCTGCACCACTTCCTTCATGGTTGGATTTAGCCGCCTCTGTGGTTGAACCACTGGCTTAGCATCATCCTCCAATAGGATCTTGTGCATGCATCTTGCTGGGCTAATGCCCTTAAGATCACTTATGGACCACCCAAGAGCTGTCTTGTATGTCCTTAGCACTTGAATTAGTGCTTTCTCTTCCTGTGGATTTAAAGCAGAGCTTATGATCACTGGAAAAGTGTCACCTTCTCCCAGAAATGCATATTTCAGGGATGATGGTAGTGGTTTGAGCTCGGGTTTAGGAGGTTTCTCCTCTTCCTGAGGGATTTTCAGAGGTTCTTTTATTTCCTCTGATTCCTCCAGATCAGGCTGGACATCTTTAAAGATTTTCTCTAGCTCTGATTCGAGACTCTCAGTCATATTGATCTCTTCTACCAAAGAGTCAATAATATCAGCACTCATGCAGTCATTTGATGTGTCTGGATGTTGCAGAGCTTTGACAGCATTTAACTTGAACTCATCCTCATTGACTTTCAGGGTCACTTTCCCTTTTTGTACATCAATAAGAGTTCGTCCAGTTGCTAGGAAAGGTCTTCCTATAATGAGAGTTGCACTCTTGTGCTCCTCTATTTCCAGCACTACAAAGTCAGTGAGAAAGGAAAATGGCCCAACCTTGACAATCATGTCTTCAATTATGCCTGATGGATATTTAATGGAGCCATCAGCAAGTTGAAGACATATCCGGGTTGGTTTGACTTCTTCAGTCAAGCCAAGCATTCTGATAGTGGATGCAGGTATTAGGTTGATACTTGCTCCAAGGTCACATAGAGCTGTCTTGGTATAAGCACCCTCTAATGTGCATGGTATCATAAAGCTTCCCATATCTTTAAGCTTTTCTGGTAAGCTTTTCAGAATGACTACACTGCATTCTTCAGTGAGAAACACTCTTTCAGTTTCTCTCCAATCCTTCTTATGACTTAAGATCTCTTTCATGAACTTAGCATAAGAGGGTATTTGCTCAAGTGCCTCTGCAAACGGGATCTTTATTTCAAGAGTCCTGAGATAGTCTGCAAAGCGGACAAATTGTTTATCCTGTTCCACTTGGCGGAGCTTCTGAGGATAAGGCATCTTGGCTTTATATTCTTTAACCTTAGTTGCTGCAGGTTTATTCCTTACAGAAGTGGTTGGAGAAGCCTTCTTAGAGGGGTTATTATCATCACTTGCAGGTGTCTGATCCCTCATTGGCGTTTGAACGCCAGTATTGGGTGCTGGATGGGCGTTTAACGCCAGCTTCCCACCCTTTTTTGGCGTTTGAACGCCAGAACTGGACAAGGAATGGGCGTTTAACGCCAACTTTTCCCCCCTTTTTTGGCGTTTGAATGCCAAAGTTATTCCTCTCTGGGCTCTTGATGTCCTCAGAGGGATTTTGGGCAGTGGTTTGGTTATCCTCTGTCATTTGTTCCTTTCTTGACTTTTTGCTACTTTGAGCTGAGTTATTCAATGTCTTACCGCTCCTTAGTTGGACAGCTTGGCATTCTTCTGTTATCTGTTTAGATAGCTGCTGTCTTGTCTGGTTCAATTGTGCTTCTATATTCTTGTTAGCATTTTTAGTGTCTTGGAGCATCTCTTTGAATTCTGCTAATTGTTTTGTCATAAGGAGTAATTGCTGATTAAGTTCAACAATCTGTTCTTAAGGATTAGGATCAGTAGTTACTGCCCTGGCCTCTTCCTTTATGTAGGACTCACTGCTAGAGTACAAATGTTGGTTTCTAGCAACCGTATCTATGAGTTCTTGAGCCTCTTCAATCGTTTTTCTCATGTGTATAGATCTACCAGCTAAGTGGTCTAGAGACATCTGAGCTTTTTCTGTAAGTCCATAGTAGAAGATGTCTAACTGTACCCACTCTGAAAATATTTCAGAGAGACATTTTCTTAGCATCCCTCTGTACCTCTCCCAGGCATTATAAAGAGATTCATGATCCTCTTGTTTAAAGCCTTGGATGTCCAGCCTTAGTTGTGACATCCTTTTTAGAGGGTAAAATTGATTCAGAAATTTGTCTGTTAATTGTCTCCATGTTTTTATGCTTGCTGTGGGTTGGTTATTTAACCACCACTTAGCTTGATCTTTTACAGCAAATGGAAACAATAATAATCTGTAGACATCCTGATCCACTTCTTTATCACGTATTGTGTCAGCAATTTGTAAGAACTGTGCCAGAAATTCAGTAGGTTCTTCCTGTGGAAGACCGAAATACTGGCAATTTTGCTGCACCATGATAATGAGCTGAGGATTTAGCTCAAAGCTGCTTACTTTGATGGGAGGTATACAGATGCTACTCCCATATGCAGCTGTAATGGGTTAGCATATGACCCCAGAGTCCTTCTGGACTGTTCATTTCCACTTATGTCCATGATGGAGAAAAGAGAATTGATATGAATTGCAAATAAATTATATTTTTAAATATTTATTTAATTAAAAGTGACCGAAATTAAAATAGAATAAAATAAAATAAATGGAAAATAAAATAAAATAAAATTTCGAAAAAAAGAATATAAAATAAAAGCAAATTGAAGACTAAATTAATTAATTAATTAAAAAGATTTTGAAAATTAGCAATCAAAAAGATATGATTGAAAATTATTTTGAAAAAGATATGATTGCAATTAAAAAAAAAGATATGATTGAAAAGATATGATTGAAGAAATTAAAAAGATTTGATTTTTTTGAAAAAGATTTGAAAAGATCAATTTTTGAAATTAGAATTTTGACTTGACTAAAAAGAAAAGATATGATTTTGAAAATCTTTGACTACTTTAATGCCAAATTTCGAAAATTATGAGTAAAATAAGGAAAAGATATTTTTTTTTTATTTTTAAATTTTAATGAGGAAAGAGAAAAGCAACAAAATGACACTAAACTTAGAAATTTTAGATCAAAACAAAGAGAACAAACAAGAAGACTTTGAATGTTAAGATGAATACCAAGAACACTTTGAAGATCAAGATAAACACCAAGAACAAATTTTTGAAACATTTTTAAGTAAATAAAAGCACAAAAACACCAAACTTAAAATTTTTTAGAAAATCAAACACAAATTTTCGAAAATTTAAAGGAAAACACTAAGAAGACACCAAACTTAGAATTTTTTTAAAAATCAAGAAAGAACTAAGGACATGCAATTTCGAAAAATTAAAAGAAAATAAAAGCATGCAATTGACACCAAACTTAAAATATGAAACTAAACTCAAATAAAAGACTCTAAACCAACAAAAATAAAATATTCCTAATCTAAGCAACAAGATAAACCGCCAGTTGTCCAAACTCGAACAATCCCCGGCAACGGCGCCAAAAACTTGGTGCACGAAATTACAATCACACTTTTGTAACTCCGCACAACTAACCAGCAAGTGCACTAGGTCGTCCAAGTAATACCTTACATGAGTAAGGGTCGATCCCACGGAGATTGTCAGCTTGAAGCAAGCTATGGTTATCTTGTAACTCTTAGTCAGGATATCAATAATTCTCAGATTTAATTGTAAAAAGTAAAAGAACATGAAATAAATACTTGTGATGCATTAATGAAGAACAGGTTGAGGCTTTGGAGATGCTTTGTCTTCTGAATCTCTACTTTCCTACTATCTTCTTCTTCATGCACGCAAGGCTCCTTCCATGGCAAGCTTTATGTTGGGCATCACCGTTGTCAATGGCTACTTTCCGTCCTCTCAGTGAAAATGTTCCAATTGCGCTGTCACCGCACGGCTAATCATCTGTCGGTTCTCGATTATATCGGAATAGGATCCATTGATCCTTTTGCGTCTGTCACTACGCCCAACACTCGCGAGTTTGAAGCTCGTCACAGTCATTCCTTCCCAGATCCTACTCAGAATACCACAGACAAGGTTTAGACGTTCCGGATCTCAGGAATGGCCGCCAATAATTCTAGCTTGTACCACGAAGACTCTGATTTGAATCATGAGGCTAAGGTAGAACGGAGGTGGTTGTCAGGCACGCGTTCATAGGTGAGAATGATGATGAGTGTCACGGATCATCACATTCATCAGGTTGAAGTGCGAATGAATATCTTATAATAGAAGCAAGCGTGATAGAATGGAAAACAGTAGTAATTGCATTAATTCATGAAGAACAGCAGAGCTCCTCACCCCCAACAATGGGGTTTAGAGACTCATGCCGTAGAGAATACAATATGAAATGTGTAAAGTGTCATGAGGTACAAGATGAATCACTAAAAGTAATTTTTATAGTAAACTGGTGACCTAGGGTTACAGAAAATGAGTAAGCTAGGGTGTTTAGTGTAAAAATCCACTTTCGGGGCCCACTTGGTGTGTGCTTGTGCTGAGCATTGAAGCTTTCATGTGTAGAGATTTTTCTTGGAGTTAAACGCCATCTTTTGTGCCAGTTTGGGCGTTTAACTCCAGCTTTTGTGCCAGTTCTGGAGTTAAACGCCAAAATTCTGGAGCTGACTTGGAACGCCTGTTTGGGCCATCAAATCTTGAGCAAAGTATAGACTATTATATATTTCTGGAAACCCAGGATGTCTACTTTCCAACGCAATTGAGAGCACGCCAATTGGGCTTCTATAGCTCCAAAAAATCCACTTCGAGTACAGGGAGGTCAGAATCCAACAACATCTGCAGTCCTTTTTCAGCCTCTGAATCATATTTTTGCTCAGGTCCCTCAATTTCAGCCAGAAAATACCTGAAATCATAGAAAAACACACAAACTCATAGTAAAGTCCAGAAAAGTGAATTTTAAATGAAAACTAATAAAAGTATAATAAAAACTAACTAAAATATACTAAAAACATACTAAAAACAGTGCCAAAAAGCGTATAAATTATCCGCTCATCAACCACGAAGACTCTAATCGTGAACCAGGAGGCTAAGAGATATGCATTCAAGCTTGTTTTCATGTAGAACGGAAGTGTTTGTCAGGCACGTGTTCATAAGTGAGAATGGTGATGAGTGTCACTTGATCATTGATGAGCGGATAATTTATACGCTTTTTGGCATTGTTTTTACTTAGTTTTTAGTATGATTTAGTTGGTTTTTAGTATATTTTTATTAGTTTTTTAATTAAAAATCACATTTCTGGAATTTACTATGAGTTTGTGTGTTTTTCTGTGATTTCAAGTATTTTCTGGCTGAAATTGAGGGAGCTGAGCAAAAATCTGATTCAGGCTGAAAAAGGACTGCTGATGCTGTTGGATTCTGACCTTCCTGCACTCAAAGTAGATTTTCTGGAGCTACAAAACTTCAAATGGCGCGCTCTCAATTTTGTTGGAAATTAGACATCCAGGGCTTTCCAGCAATATATAATAGTCCATACTTTGCTCAAGGATAGACGACGTAAACTGGCGTTCAACGCCAGTTCCATGTTGCAGTCTGGCGTCTAGCGCCAGAAACAAGTTACAAGTTGGAGTTCAACGCTAGAAACAGGTTACAACCTGGCGTTGAACACCCAAAACAGCCCAGGTACGTGAGAAGCTTAAGTCTCAGCCCCAGCACACACCAAGTGGGCCCCAGAAGTGGATTTCTGCACTATCTATCATAGTTTACTCATTTTCTATAAACCTAGGTTACTAGTTTAGTATTTAAACAACTTTTAGAGATTTATTTTGCATCTCATGACATTTTAGATCTGAAATTTGTAATCTCTGACGGCATGAGTCTCTAAACTCCATTGTTGGGGGTGAGGAGCTCTGCTGTGCTTCGATGAATTAATGCAACTATTTCTGTTTTCTATTCAAACACGATTGTTTCTATCTAAGATGTTCATTCGCACTTCAATATGATAGATGTGATGATCCATGACAGTCATCACCATTCTCAACCTATGAACGCGTGCCTGACAACCACCTCCGTTCTACTTTCGATTGAATGAATATCTCTTGGATTCCTTAATCAGAATCTTCGTGGTATAAGCTAGAATCCATTGGCAGCATTCTTGAGAATCCAGAAAGTCTAAACCTTGTCTATGGTATTCCGAGTAAGATTCAGGGATTGAATGACTGTGACGAGCTTCAAACTCGCGAGTGTTGGGTGTAGTGACAGACGTAAAAGGATCAATGGATCCTATTCTGACATGATCGAGAACCGACAGATGATTAGCCGTGCGGTGATAGCGCACCTGGACCTTTTTCACTGAGAGGACGGATGGTAACCATTGACAACGGTGATCCACCAACACATAGCTTGCAATAGGAGGAACCTTGCGTGCGTGAAGAAGAAGACAGGGAGAAAGTAGAGATTCAGAAGACAAAGCATCTCCAAAACTCCAACATATTCTCCATTACTGCATACCAAGTATTTATTTTAGGTTCCCTTGTTCATTTGCAAGTCAACTGATAATTATAATTGACCTCCTAACTGAGATTTACAAGATAACCAGAGATTGCTTCAAACCAACAATCTCCGTGGGATTCGACCCTTACTCATGTAAGGTATTACTTGGACGACCCAGTGCACTTGCTGGTTAGTGGTACGAATTGTGAAAAGTGGGATTCACAATTCGTGCACCAAGTTTTTGGCGCCGTTGCCGGGGATTGTTTGAGTTTGAACAACTAAAGGTTTATTTTGTTGCTTAGATTAGGAATAATTTTTTTTTGTTGCTATAGAGTCATTAAATTCTGAGTCCTTTATTTCCTTTTCAAAAAATTTTCAAAAATATTATTTTTCTTTATCAATTTTTAATTTTTTTCTCGTGAGTTTAGTGTCTTGTTCTAAGTTTGTGTCAATTGCATATTTTATATTTTTCTTTTAAATTTTCGAAGTTGTGTTCTTTGATCTTCAAGTTGTTCTTGTTTATTTGTCTTGTTTGATTTTTAGTTTTTCTTGTTCTGTGGCTTTTCTTGTTTTTCTTGTGTTTTTCCAAAGCATTAGTCTTCAAAAAGGAATTTATTTTTAGTTAGTGAAAATATACCTCTTCAAAACAAGTGTTACATTTACAGCTCAATTGGCTAGAGCATTGGTTTATGTTCTTGATGATTGGGCACCGGTTCTATTAAAAATATTTTTCAAAAATAATTTTTCTTGATTTAATCTTGTGCCAAACTTTAAGTTTGGTGTTTTCTTATTAATCTTTATATAATTTTCGAAAATTTATTTTGGTCTTCTAAAAATTTGAAGTTTGGTGTTCTTTCTTTTGTTCTTGGTGTTCTTGTGAATCTTCAAAGTGTTCTTGAGTCTTCTTTGTGTCTTGATCTTAAAATTCTTAAGTTTGGTGTTCCTTGGTGTTTTTCCTC